>NW_021200467.1:0-1229 GCF_002162155.2 Triticum dicoccoides
GCTCCCGCCCCGCTCCGGCCGGCCGGCCTAGCCACTGGTGGACCACCCATGTTGCTGCGCCGGGTCATGGGTTCCGCCCGCTAACGGGCGCCCCGCAGCCCCGCAGCCCCCGCGCGCCCATGCGCCCGCTAACCCGCATCAGCCCCTCTGGGCCAATGACAAACGGGGCCCGCGCCCCAGAACAAAAAAAAAGGATAATAATAAATATAATTAAATACTAAATAATCAATTAATTAAGTAAATAACTAACTTAATTAATTCTGTTAAACTAATTAATTAAATTAGTTAACCTAATTAAATGTAGTTAATAAACCTAATCATTTTAGTTAGACTAACTAACCTGATTAGTTAGTCTTTGACAATGTCAACCGGGACCCGCTGGTCAGGTTGACCAGTCAACCATTGTTGACTGCTGATGTCAGGATGACATCATGCTGACGTCGTAAATCTATTTTCGAATTAAATTAAATAATTAAATAAATTCCAGAAATTAATAAAATCTTTAGAAAATCATATCTTTTAAACCGTAACTCGGATTAAATTATTTTCAACATGAAAGTTGCTCAGAACGAAGAGACGATTCCGGATACGCAACCCGTTCGTCCGCCACACCCTCCTAACCTATCAAACTCGCAACTTTCCCCCTCCAGCTCCTCTGCCCGAAAACACGGAACACCGGGAATACTTTCCCGGATGTTTTCCCCCTTCGCCGGCATCACCTCATACTGCGTTAGGACACAACTAGCTTCGCTCTTTATCATGTCTTGTGTTGTCTTGCTTATGTTTGCACTGTATTTACTGTTTCTCCCCCCCTTTTCTCTCCGGTAGACTACGAGACCGACGCTGCTGTTGACCAGTTCGACTACAGAGTTGACGACCCCTGCTACACCGGAGGTGCCTACTACTACGTGCTGCCCGCTGACGACGACCTGGAGTAGTTAGGAGGATCCCAGGCAGGAGGCCTGCGCCTCTTTCGATCTGTATCCCAGTTTGTGCTAGCCTTCTTAAGGCAAACTTGTTTAACTTATGTCTGTACTCAGATATTGTTGCTTCCGCTGACTCGTCTATGATCGAGCACTTGTATTCGAGCCCTCGAGGCCCCTGGCTTGTATTATGATGCTTGTATGACTTATTTTATTTGTAGAGTTGTGTTGTGATATCTTCCCGTGAGTCCCTGATCTTGATCGTACACATTTGCGTGCATGATTAGTGTACGATTGAATCGGGGG
>NW_021200468.1:0-1507 GCF_002162155.2 Triticum dicoccoides
TCTTCGTTTGTTCTCCGCTATTAGTGACTTTGGAGTGACTCTTTGTTGCATGTTGAGGGATAGTTATATGATCCAGTTATGTTATTATTGTTGAGGGAACTTGCACTAGTGAAAGTATGAACCCTAGGCCTTGTTTCAACGCATTGCAATACCGTTTGTGCTCACTTCTATCATTAGTTACCTTGCTGTTTTTATATTTTCAGATTACAAAAACCTTTATCTACCATCCATATACCACTTGTATCACCATCTCTTTGCCGAACTAGTGCACCTATACAATTTACCATTGTATTGTGTGTGTTGGGGACACAAGAGACTCTTTGTTATTTGGTTGCAGGGTTGCTTGAGAGAGACCATCTTCATCCTACGCCTCCTACGGATTGATAAACCTTAGGTCATCCACTTGAGGGAAATTTGCTACTGTCCTACAAACCTCTGCACTTGGAGGCCCAACAACGTCTACAAGAAGAAGGTTGTGTAGTAGACATCAAGCTCTTTTCTGGAGCCGTTGCCGGGGAGATGAGTGCTTGAAGCTATTTCTTTAGAGCTTGCAATCGAGTCTTTTAGTTTCCCGTTTTATCACTAGTTTGGTTTATAAAATAAAATTACAAAAAACGGAATTAAATTTGCCTCATACGCTTCATCTTTTTAATATCTTTCATGAGTATGATGGAAAGGAAAATTGTGCCAAAGTGTTAGAATAAGAATGCATTAGAATGTTTGGCACTAAATATTTGAATGATGAGCATGATTGCAATGTTGTTAGTATGAATTCCTTGAATATCCATGATGCTAATGATATGCAAAGCCACAAGCTTGGGGAACCTATGCTTGATGAAGATGATATTTTTTGTCCCCCAAGTTTTGATGAGCAAATTTATTATGATGAAATAATGCCTCCTATTTATGATGATTATATTGATGAAAGTGGATTTGGAGAGGTCATGACTTTATTTTGTGATGAATCCACTATTCCGAAAGAGGTTCCAATTGATTATGAGAACAAAGTTGCTATCTATGATGATTATTGTGATGACTTGTATGCTATAAAGAATAATGATATCCATGAAACTTGTCATCATGATTTTAGTTTTCAATTGGATTATGCCTCACATGATAATTATTTTGTTGATTTTGCTCCCACTATTATGAATGAGAGGAATTTTGCTTATGTGGAGAGTAGTAAATTTTCTATACTTGTAGATCATGAAAAGAATGCTTTATGTGATAGTTATATTGTTGAATTCATTCATGATGCTACTGAAAATTATTATGAAGGAGGAATATATGCTTGTAGGAATTGCAATAGTATCAAGTTTCCTCTCTATGTGCTTAAAATTTTGAAGTTATGCTTGTTTTACCTTCCTATGCAAGTTGATTCTTGTTCCCACAAGATGTTTGCTCAAAAAATCTCTATGCATAGGAAGTGGGTTAGACTTAAATGTGCTAGTCATATTCTTTAAGATGCTCTCTTTATGTTACAATTCTTATCTTTTATGTGGGCATC
>NW_021200469.1:0-908 GCF_002162155.2 Triticum dicoccoides
TCAAAGCAGCCCAAGTAGTTGGAATAGGATATAATCTACAATGTTCAGACCACCATACACATGCAAAACTAGTGAAAGCACAAACAGCAGCAGCAACCCGTCTCTCCTCAGGATATTGTAAACATGTAAATCGTTGTTCAGTTTCTAACTCCCAAGTAAGATATATATCAGGAACATATCTACCCTCAAATGGTGGAATATTCAATTTCAGTTTAGGAATATGGACATCATCTCGTACCTGAGGTGGTGGTGCAGGCCTACCATTACGAATATATACCTGAGGTCGACCTGCTGGTGGTGGTACAGGTGGCTGCACGTAGTGCTGATTTTGATCAACCTCATCCTCATAATCTCCCACATAATCATCCTCCTCCGCATCAGCAGCAGGAGCCACAGAAGTATCAACAGCAGCACCAACAGTTTGGCCAAACGCAAGAGGAACACGGCTTTCTCGGCGGACGTGGAGGTAGTCGTTGTTGTTGTTGTTGGAGAGGTGCGTTAGGTGCAGCGGGTGGTGGTGGTGGAAGACGCGCGAGCAATTCATTAAACTTGTTATCGAGCTTTGTTTCGAACGTCTTCTCAAGGCCAGTGATCTTCTCCATGGCCTCTTCAAAATTGTTCAGCACATCTTGCACCTGTTCAGTCATCATTTGCTGAAACTTATCATGAAGCTCCTTGTTCGATAAATTCTCCCAGTCAATCTCGTCGGCTTGTGATCCTGGCATGGTTAGCAGCAATAGAAACACACAAGAATATGATCCTACAGACTACGAACAAGTGGTGGTGGTGGGTGTCACAAATCCGTCAAGCAAAACTCAAATTCTTACCAGTTCTTACCCAGCAACAGGCGGTGATCGGCAACCGTTATAGTCAAAACTCTCAAAGCTTGGATAGAGCGATTACCAGGG
>NW_021200470.1:0-1238 GCF_002162155.2 Triticum dicoccoides
CACGTAAATGTTCCAAATGTTCCTCCAAAGATTTGCTATAAATCAATATGTCATCAAAGTAAACTACCACAAATCGTCCAATGAAAGCACGTAAAACTTCGTTCATTAACCTCATGAAAGTACTAGGTGCATTAGTTAACCCAAAAGGCATGACTAACCACTCATATAATCCAAACTTAGTTTTAAATGTTGTTTTCCATTCATCACCCAATTTCATACGAATTTGATGGTATCCACTACGCAAATCAACTTTGGAGAATATTGTAGAGCCACTCAATTCATCAAGCATATCATCTAGCCTAGGAATAGGATGACGATAACGAATAGTAATATTATTAATGCCTCTACAATCAACGCACATACGTGACGTGCCATCCTTTTTCGGCACTAAAATGATAGGAACAGCACAAGGACTAAGGGATTCGCGTATATAACCTTTGTCGAGCAGTTCTTGTACTTGACGCATAATCTCCTTAGTCTCCTCTGGATTGGTACGGTATGGTGCACGGTTGGGTAGCGAAGCACCGGGAATTAAGTCAATTTGATGCTCAATCCCTCGAATAGGTGGTAATCCCGGTGGCACGTCTTGTGGAAAGACGTCAGCGAACTCCTGCAAAATGTTAGTGACAACAGGGGGCAAAGAGGAAGGCACGCCCTCGAATGAAAATAATGCCTCTTTGCACACAAAAGCATAGCAAACAGATTTGCTAAAATCTAGCTCATCAATATCAGATTGGGTGGCAAGTAAACATGCACTTTTCAATTTAATTTCAGAAACAACAGTAGATGGTTTATTATTAGGCTTCATTTGGTGCTCAAATTCTTTTGCCACAATCTGATTTTCACTCTTATTTGTCTCCTGTTTTGCTTTATTAGCTCTATTAATATCATCTTTCAAAATGGAATCAGGAGTCATAGGAAGCAAAGTAATATTCTTATCGTTATGAACAAGAGTATACTGATTGTTTCTACCATGGTGTACAGAATTTTTATCAAATTGCCATGGTCTACCAAGTAATAAGGAACATGCTTGCATAGGTACCACATCACAATCAACATAATCAGCATATGTAGATATACTAAAATGCACACGAACAGTACATGTTACCTTAACCTTGCCGCTGTTGTTGAACCATTGGATGTAGTAAGGATGTGGATGTGGTCTTGTGGTGAGAGATAGCTTCTCCACCATCTCCATGCTAGCCAAGTTATTGCAGCTCCCTCCATCTATGATCACG
>NW_021200471.1:0-1469 GCF_002162155.2 Triticum dicoccoides
TTATCAACTTTAAATCTTTTGGCATCTACACTATGAACATGTGTAATATTACGCTCGAGATTCATTAAGAATAAACCATTGACCATCGGAGCATGACCATAAAACATATCTCTCATATAAATCGAACAACCATTATTCTCAGACTTAAATGAGTAGCCATCTCGTATTAAACGAGATCCTGATACAATGTTCATGCTCAAACTTGGCACTAAATAACAATTATTAAGGTTCAAAACTAATCTCGTAGGTAAATGTAGAGGCAGCGTGCCGACGGCGATCACATCGACTCTGGAACCATTCCCGACGCGCATCGTCACCTCGTCCTTCGCCAGTCTCCGTTTATTCCGCAGCTCCTGCTGTGAGTTACAAATATGAGCAACGGCACCGGTATCAAATACCCAGGAGTTACTACGAGTACTGGTAAGGTACATCAATCACATGTATATCAAATATACCTTTGGTGTTGCCGGCCTTCTTATCCGCTAAGTATTTGGGGCAGTTCCGCTTCCAGTGACCCTTCCCCTTGCAATAAAAGCACTCAGTCTCAGGCTTAGGTCCATTCTTTGACTTCTTCCCGGTAACTGGCTTACCAGGCGCGGCAACATCTTTGCCGTCCTTCTTGAAGTTCTTCTTACCCTTGCCCTTCTTGAACTTAGTGGTCTTATTGACCATCAACACTTGATGTTCTTTCTTGATTTTAGCCTCTGCTGACTTCAGCATCGAGAACACTTCAGGAATGGTCTTTTCCATCCCCTGCATGTTGTAATTCATCACAAAGCTCTTGTAGCTTGGTGGGAGCGACTGGAGGATTCTGTCAATGACCGCCTCATCTGGGAGGTTAATGTTCAGCTGGGTCATACGGTTGTGCAACCCAGACATCTTTAGGATGTGCTCACTGACAGAACTGTTTTCCTCCATCTTACAACTGTAGAACTTGTCGGAGACATCATATCTCTCGACCCGGGCATGAGCTTGGAAAACTAGTTTCAGCTCTTCGAACATCTCATATGTTCCGTGATGCTCAAAACGCTTTTGGAGCCCCGGTTCTAAGCTGTAAAGCATGCCGCACTGAACGAGGGAGTAATCATCAGCGCGAGACTGCCAAGCATTCATAATGTCTTGGTTCTCTGGGACGGGAGCGTCACCTAGCGGTCCTTCTAGGACATATTGTTTCCTGGCAGCTATGAGGATGATCCTCAGGTTCCGGACCCAGTCCGTATAGTTGCTGCCATCATCTTTCAGCTTGGTTTTCTCTAGGAACGCGTTGAAGTTCATGTTGACATTAGCGTTGGCCATTGATCTACAAGACATATTTGCAAAGGTTTTAGACTAAGTTCATGATAATAAAGTTCTAATCAAATTATGAACTCCCACTTAGATTAGACATCCCTTTAGTCATCTAAGTGTTACACGATCCGAGTCGACTAGGCCGTGTCCGATCATCACGTGAGACGGACTAGTCATCGTCG
>NW_021200472.1:0-941 GCF_002162155.2 Triticum dicoccoides
AAGTCCAAGCGGAACTACTAGTGAGACTGAAGTCTCTCTGCAAAAACATAAAATAGGCAAACGTGAGTACAAATGTACCCAGCAAGACTTACATCAGATCTATCTACACATGCATCATTATCAACAAGGGGGGGTGGTGGAGTTTAACTGCAGCAAGCCAGCTTTGACTCGGTGGCTAACCTGAACTACGACTGCAAGTAACTCTTTTGAGGTGGCGCACACGAGTCCACATATCCACCATATCAATACACCACTATGGATCCGCTCCCGTCTCCCTACGAGAACGCCATCCATAGCACTCACGCTTATCTTGCGTATTTTAGAGTATCCACTTTCACTTGTCTATGAACTGATATAAGGGGTCCACGTTTCCATATCCAAGGAATCCGGCTATTCGAATAGATGATGTTAACCCTGCAGGGGTGTACTTCTTCACACACGCTCTCGCCACTTACCGCCCTGTACACGTCATGTACCTCGGCAACCTTCAAGCGGAAGCCGGGCGAGGGAGTCGGCCACGACCTGACTAACCGAACAAGTCTCTAGTCCAGGTTTATCACCTATTCAGGTTCCATCCGCAAGGAGATCCGGCCGGGGTGTCGCTTACGGCCCCAAACGATGTGTGCAGGGTTCCCAAGCCCACCAACCGGGTGCCACTTGGTACACCGGGCCACTGTGCCTAGTCTGTCCCAAGCCCACCTGTACCGGGTGCCACTTGGTAGACTACTAACACTGCCTACAAACACCAGAAACTAGTTGCAACTCCTGGACAGAGATCAAGTTGATTAATAAGCCGAGAGGGCTTGGAGCGCCCGGAGCCCAATGTGTGGTAGTAACTGATCATGGATCACAAACACAGAACTCAGTTCCTGAGGACGGCTGCAATGAGACAACCCACCATGTACTCCTACATGGCCTCTCACCGCTACCTTTACCAAATC
>NW_021200473.1:0-1584 GCF_002162155.2 Triticum dicoccoides
AACAACAGTTCCCCCAACAACAACAATTAACGCAACAACAATTCCCCCGGCCACAACAATCCCTTGAACAACAACAATTCCCCCAACAACAATTCCCCCAGCAACCACCACAACAATTCCCCCAACAACAATTTCCAATACCATACCCACCCCATCAATCACAAGAACCTTCCCCATACCAACAATATCCACAACAACAACCATCTGGGAGCGACGTTATAAGTATCAGTGGCCTATGAAATGAAGAGATGTAATACTAGACGGGTGAATCATCGTTGTTAGTCAATGGAGCATAATGTAACGATGATAAATAAAGTGATGTGCACCATCATGTGTAACCCCGACCTGTACTAGTCCAAACATGGGAATAAAAGACAAATAAGTTCTTTTTTGAAGCACATTGCTCGCAATTGTTACATTCATGCCCTATTTTGATTTCCATCCCTAACTACAATCTCAATGTTATGTGACGTCTACTTATTTAGGAAGTGTAGTATTATATGAACATAACATAATTAACATGTACGAAACTTGTTTCAAATTGAAGTACTATTAATTCGGGAGTAAGGACTAATTACAATTTAACATTTAAATGGAGAGTGCTACTTGTAGACTGTGTTGTTAATTCCCCAAGGAGGAGAGGATGATGAAGTATAGTACAAATAAGTATTTCACTAAGTTAAGAATCAAGGTTATCAATCCAGTAGGTGAACCACACAAAACCTTGTTAACAGCACCTACACACACAAAAGCAAACACTGACACCTAACGCAAATAAGAGGCTTGTCAATCCTCGTAGACGTTATTTGCAATGATTAATTCTGGTAGTGATAGATGGATAAAGTAAAATACAAAATAAAATAAAAGTAAATAATTTGCAGCTAGGTATTTTTGTGTTTTTTTATATATGATAAAAGTACACCCAGGGGCCATAGTTTTTACTAGATGCTTCTCTCTTGATCGTAGAACATACGGTGGGTAAACAAATTGCTGTTGGGCAATTGATAGAAAAGCAAATAATTATGAAGGATTCATGGCAATGATCATGTATATAGGCATCACATTCGATGCAAGTAGACCGACTCCTGCCTGCATCTATTACTATACTTCACCCATCGACCGCTATCCAGCATGCATCTAGAGTTTTAGGTATAAAATAGAGTTACGCCTTAAGCAAGATGACATGATGTAGACAAAGTAAATTCAAGCAATATGATTAACCCCCATATTTTTATCCTTAATGTCAACAATACAAATATGTGCCATGTCTGTTTCTGTCACTAGGATTGAGCAACACAGGATTGAACCCATCACAAAGCACCTCTCCCACTGCAAGATAAACCAATCTAGTTGGCCAAACCAAATCGATAGATTGGAGAGAAATACAAAGCTAAAATAATCACACATAAAAGAGTTCAAAGAAGAATCAAATATTCTCATGAATCATCTGATCATAAACTCATAATTTATCAGGTCCCAGCAAACACACCGCAAAAGGAGATTACATTGGATAGAACTCCAAGAACATTGAGAAGAACTTTGGATTGAAGATCAAAGAGAGAGAAGAAGCCATCTAGATTCTAG
>NW_021200474.1:0-1374 GCF_002162155.2 Triticum dicoccoides
AACAGGAAATCTCATAAGCTCCATTAGTGCAAGAAAGAAAAACCACCACATAAGGTACTGTAATGAACTCCTTCTTTATTTATATTGGTGTTAAATCTACTGTATTCCAACTTCTCTATGGTTCATACCCCTTGATACTAGCCATAGATGCATCAAAATAAGCAAACAACACACGAAAAAACAGAATCTGTCAAAAACAGAACAATCTGTAACTCTCGAATACTTATGGAAGTCTAAAATTCCTACCAAAATAGTAATTCCTGGGAAATTTGTCTATTGATCTACAGCAAAAAGAATGAACGCAAAATCACGTTTCTGTGAATTACTAAAATTATTTTCGTGCGCGCAAAGTTTCTGTTTTTCAGCCGAATCAATTTAACTATCACCGTAGGTTATCCTATAGGTTATACTTGGCACAAACACTAATTAAAACATAAAAAAACATCTAAACAGAAGCTAGATGAAAAAGTTATTACTAAACAGAAGCAAAAAGAAAAAAACAAAAATAAAATTGGGCTGCCTCCCAACTAGCGCTATTGTTTAACGCCCCAAGCTAGGCATAAAAGCGAGGATAGATCTAAGTAGTGCCATCTTTGGCACTCAATTCATAAGTAGCTCACATGATAGATTCATAAGGTAATTTGACTTTCTTTCTTGGAAAGTGCTCCATGCCTTTCCTTAAGAAAATTGGAATCTAATATTCCCTTCCTTCATATCAATAATTGCACCAATCGTCTAAGGAAAGGTCTACCTAGAATAATAGGACATGAAAGATTGCAATCTATGTCAAGAACGATAAAATCTATGGGCACATAGTTCCTATTTGCAACAATAAGAACATCATTGATCCTTCCCATATGTTTTTTAATGGTGGAATCTGCAAGGTGCAAATTTAAAGAGCAATCATCAAGATCACAAAAATCTAGAATATCACATAAAGTTTTCGGAATCATGGAAACACTAGCACCCAAATCACACAAAGCATAACACTCATGATATTTAATTTTAATCTTTATAGTAGGTTCCCACTCATCATAAAGTTTTCTAGGTATAGAAACTTTCAAATTAAGTTTTTCATCATAAGATTGCATCAAGGCATGAACGATATGTTTGGTAAAAGCTTTATTTTGACTGTAAGCATGAGGAGAATTCAACACGGATTGCAACAAGGAAATACAATCTATTAAAGAACAATTATCATAATTAAATTCCTTAAAATCCATGATAGTGGGTTCAGTGCTATCTAAAGTCTTGACCTCTCCAACCCCACTTTTACCAAATTTGGCATCAAGATCTAAAAACTCTGAATCATTGGGACGCCTTTTATCGAAAGTTGACTCATCTCCAGTCCCATCATTATTAAGATTCATATTG
>NW_021200475.1:0-1379 GCF_002162155.2 Triticum dicoccoides
AAAAATGTCCAGGAAACTATAAAATGTTCGCGTATTCAAAAAATGTAGGAGAATTTGAAAGACATTCATGAATTTTTTTGAAATGTCTAAAAACATTTAGAAAGAGCAAACAAAAAAATGTCCCCAAAGTCACGATTTTTTTCATTGATTTAAAAAATCTTCATGCATTTTGAAAAATAAATTTATTTTAGAAATGATAGTAAATTTTAAAAATTATTCACAAAATTCAAAAATATTCCCTGATTCAAAACAATGTTCTCAAAATCGTAATAAATGATAATGTTTTCAAAAAATTGTTTGGGAAATTGTAAAAAGTGTTCACAAATTGGGAAAAATTCAATTTCCTAAAATGTTGACAAATTTAAAAAATGTTCATTATTTCCTTTTATGTTCATGAATTTGAAATATGTTCGCTAAACAAACAAATAAAAAAATAGAAATGGGGGATAATAACGGAAAAGAACGAACTTGAAAAAAAATAAAATGAAATAATGAAAATTAGAAAAAGAAAAGAAAAAAGAATTAAAAAATTAGAAAAGAAAAAAGACAAAAAGAGAGAAAAATCAAAATGAAAAAACAAAGAAAAAAAGAAATACCCGGTTCAGGAGGGTTCTAGAACGCATATCCTATATTCTTTATTATTCTTAGAAAGTTCATCCCCACTATAAGCAATTTCTCTCAACATGCAGCCTTTCACCTCACCAAGTGTGCCATGTCGGCATCCACTAACGTTATTTTTTCAACTATGCACCACAACCATTTACCTTTAATATTTGTCAATCATGCATCAAATCCATTACTTTTAATTCTTACAACACGCACTCTTCCACCCCCACTAAGTTATGCATGTCTGTCACATCATAATTGGCCACATAAAATATCCACGTCATGCATTTTAGACATTCATATCATTGACATGGGATGGACCATTGACTATTATTGGCGGTAGACATTACTCCAATCTCCCGCCATTGCGGTTAAAATTTTGAAATGATGCAACTCCTCCTTACTAGTATACATAGCAGCATAACTATGGTGATACAAGGCCTCAACGCAGTCTTAAATGCATACATCACTACTCATTCGAACACCCACCCAGCACCAAGGCAGGTTCAGAACACGCGTGATTCTACGAATCATCCGAGAATCATCCGAAGAGAAAAATCTTTGCCTTACACCCACAACATTACTGCCATCTTATTCTTAACTACGTCAACAACAATACAGCGCTTACCTTTTTATTGGCTGCATCATGATTCAGGAATTTCATCTCCTCGTCCATGGCTGCTCCTTCCCACGGCGCAGGCGATGCAAGGCACGGCAACCTCGTTGGTGGGAAAACGGAGCGGACGCAGGAAGCCGAGCATCCCAACACCTTC
>NW_021200476.1:0-855 GCF_002162155.2 Triticum dicoccoides
AGCACCAATTTTCGACGATGAACTAACCTTACGTCGATTTTTCCTCGTCATACCCTTTCACCTTAAACAACAAGCTTGAGTTCGAGTTTGTGTCGTAACTGTGGTTCCAATAACCTCTTGCTTCATCATTCCTTTGACTTGATGTCGTCGCTGATTGACTACATCTGCATGAAATCTCTCGACAATTGTGTCGTGATCATCATCAACCTTATGAGCTCTTCCAGGAATTCAATTGAATTCATGATGGGTAATACCATCCTTGCCCCTCGATGATTCCTGTTCTCATCGACCACTTTATTGCCTTCCGTTCAACACAACTTGTTCGCGTTTTGTGTAAACCTTGAGGTCACTGCTACCCAGCAGTTGATCTTCCTTACCTCGGAAGTATTACCATCACTTTTTGTCAAGAATGTGGTGAGAATTTCACCACCTCTTTCATAATTCTTGATATCTTAATACTTCTTGCCATCTTCGTTCATTCCTTGGTCCCCGTATTGTTTTCAACCGGAATACCGACAATGGAGCTATGACGTGTGAATTCAAAACTTCTAGCAACCCTATTGCTTTGAAGTGAATGGGCGATAGTTCATTCTAAGTCCTTCGCTAATTGAATCACCATTCTAACATTGGTCGTGCAACCCAACCCGTACTTCGGGCGCACCCTTCAACCAGTGTTTAATTGTGTATGTTTTCCTCGAGCATACTTCCTTATATCATTTGATCTAACAAATGTTATCCCATTGTTCACTTAATGGTGGAAATCCATCTTTTGGGAATCTCGGTGAATTGCCGTTGAGTTCACCAGACACCTCCTTGTCCTCTCCTTGGTTTAATGGTGAACTATTGCTTCAGAAA
>NW_021200477.1:0-1685 GCF_002162155.2 Triticum dicoccoides
TGTCGGCCGGCAGACTATTCAACCAGGTGCGGGCCGACCCCTGGAGCATGAGAGGCGCGTAGCGCACAGCGAGGCGGTGGTTGCCGCCGGCGATGCTGATGGCGGTGGTGTAGTCGGTGAGCCAGTCCTCCGTCTTCACATTGCCGTTGTGCTTGGGGGTGTCGCGGGGGAGCGTAAACCCTTTGGTGAAAAGCTCACCCCGGATGCGTGGCCCGAAGCACACCGGTCTGACGGGGCCGGTCTCCTCCAGCTCCTGGGAGAGGGCGAGTCGGTCGAGACTGTGACGAGCGTCGGTGTTGTCGATGTCGTGTGGACCGAGCCGGTCGGTGACTGCGCCGCGAGGCGCTGGCTCCCTGCACCCGGACGTAGGCCGGGTTGGAGCAGGGGATCTAGGCGGCACCAGGCCTCAGAAGCTGGCTCGTCCGCCAAGCCGCCAGCGGCCGTCAGGGCAGGATTGCGCTAGGTCTGGGTGTGGCCGGAGTGCGCCTCGCCGGGTGGCGAAGACGCCGTGTGCTGGAAATCGCCGGGTCCTGTGACACGAGTAGAGACGGATCCAGTCGGCTTGGCGAGTTGGTTGAGGCGGTCCTGCTGCGCGTTAGCCGCTGCAAGGAGGTCGTTCACCCTCTTGAGGCGATCCTGCAGCTCTTCGCCCACGAGCTGTTCCATGTCGGCCACGGCCACCTGGGCGGCACGCATGTTCTTCGTGGGATTCTCGTAGATAGAAGGGAGTCGCACCACCCCGGGCTCGCACGTCAGCGACCCGGCTTGGCTCGGGAGCGGCAGGCGTGAAGCCGGAGGCGGCATTGCGCTCCAGCTGGGCGGAGTCGAGGCGACGCTGCATGGCGGCGAGCGTCTCGGTGAGGTCCAACAGGCACTGGCGATCGTCGTTGAGGCGAGTCCGGACCTCGGCGATGTTGGAAGCGTCGATGTCAGTGCCGATGCCGATGGGAACGCGGATGCTCTGTATCGTGGCGTGCAGCGGCTTGGGCGAGCCGGCCCTATCCTCCACAGCCTTAGCTTTGGTGGCCTTCCTTGCCGCACTCAACGATGAGGAGGCGTCGATGTCGGTGACGAAAGCCTCCATGCAGAGGTCCGTCGCGCCGGCGGGAGCGCCGTCGCTGATGGAGAGCGGGGAGTCGGAAAAGCTAAGTACCTCGCGGGGTAACTCGTCATCCATCGGTGTGTCGGCGATGCGCGTCATGGCGAAGGAGGCGGCGAGCGCGTGGATGACGTCGTCTACCATCATGACGGGCTTGTCGGAGTCGGAGAGGATCCCCGTCTGAAGCATGCTCCCGGCCAGGACCTCAAGTCGCCCCATGATGGGCGCCAACTATCGTGGTGGGTGCACGGCAGATGCCATGGGATGGCTAAAGAGAGGAGGAGGCTCGAGGGCACTGGTGGGCTCCAGAGGCGAGGTCAGCATGAACGAGCGCGGGACGCAAGACATACCCAGGTTCAGGGCTCTTCGGAGAGATAACACCCCTAGTCCTGCCGAGTGTGGTTAATATGTAATAGTACAAAGTTGCTCCTAGAGCTGTATGGATGGAGAAGGAGGTCTGGCCAAGGCTTAGGCTGCTCCCTCTCCTCGGGTGTTGCCTTGTGTGTGATCGATTATGCGAATGAAGTGGGTTCCGCCCGTATGCGAGAGGGCTCCTGGGGGGGTTTATAGGTCAACCCCCCCCCCC
>NW_021200478.1:0-1685 GCF_002162155.2 Triticum dicoccoides
TGTCGGCCGGCAGACTATTCAACCAGGTGCGGGCCGACCCCTGGAGCATGAGAGGCGCGTAGCGCACAGCGAGGCGGTGGTTGCCGCCGGCGATGCTGATGGCGGTGGTGTAGTCGGTGAGCCAGTCCTCCGTCTTCACATTGCCGTTGTGCTTGGGGGTGTCGCGGGGGAGCGTAAACCCTTTGGTGAAAAGCTCACCCCGGATGCGTGGCCCGAAGCACACCGGTCTGACGGGGCCGGTCTCCTCCAGCTCCTGGGAGAGGGCGAGTCGGTCGAGACTGTGACGAGCGTCGGTGTTGTCGATGTCGTGTGGACCGAGCCGGTCGGTGACTGCGCCGCGAGGCGCTGGCTCCCTGCACCCGGACGTAGGCCGGGTTGGAGCAGGGGATCTAGGCGGCACCAGGCCTCAGAAGCTGGCTCGTCCGCCAAGCCGCCAGCGGCCGTCAGGGCAGGATTGCGCTAGGTCTGGGTGTGGCCGGAGTGCGCCTCGCCGGGTGGCGAAGACGCCGTGTGCTGGAAATCGCCGGGTCCTGTGACACGAGTAGAGACGGATCCAGTCGGCTTGGCGAGTTGGTTGAGGCGGTCCTGCTGCGCGTTAGCCGCTGCAAGGAGGTCGTTCACCCTCTTGAGGCGATCCTGCAGCTCTTCGCCCACGTGCTGTTCCATGTCGGCCACGGCCGCCTGGGCGGCACGCATGTTCTTCGTGGGATTCTCGTAGATAGAAGGGAGTCGCACCACCCCGGGCTCGCACGTCAGCGACCCGGCTTGGCTCGGGAGCGGCAGGCGTGAAGCCGGAGGCGGCATTGCGCTCCAGCTGGGCGGAGTCGAGGCGACGCTGCATGGCGGTGAGCGTCTCGGTGAGGTCCAACAGGCACTGGCGATCGTCGTTGAGGCGAGTCCGGACCTCGGCGATGTTGGAAGCGTCGATGTCAGTGCCGATGCCGATGGGAACGCGGATGCTCTGTATCGTGGCGTGCAGCGGGTTGGGCGAGCCGGCCCTATCCTCCACAGCCTTAGCTTTGGTGGCCTTCCTTGCCGCACTCAACGATGAGGAGGCGTCGATGTCGGTGACGAAAGCCTCCACGCAGAGGTCCGTCGCGCCGGCGGGAGCGCCGTCGCTGATGGAGAGCGGGGAGTCGGAAAAGCTAAGTACCTCGCGGGGTAACTCGTCATCCATCGGTGTGTCGGCGATGCGCGTCATGGCGAAGGAGGCGGCGAGCGCGTGGATGACGTCGTCTACCATCATGACGGGCTTGTCGGAGTCGGAGAGGATCCCCGTCTGAAGCATGCTCCCGGCCAGGACCTCAAGTCGCCCCATGATGGGCGCCAACTATCGTGGTGGGTGCACGGCAGATGCCATGGGATGGCTAAAGAGAGGAGGAGGCTCGAGGGCACTGGTGGGCTCCAGAGGCGAGGTCAGCATGAACGAGCGCGGGACGCAAGACATACCCAGGTTCAGGGCTCTTCGGAGAGATAACACCCCTAGTCCTGCCGAGTGTGGTTAATATGTAATAGTACAAAGTTGCTCCTAGAGCTGTATGGATGGAGAAGGAGGTCTGGCCAAGGCTTAGGCTGCTCCCTCTCCTCGGGTGTTGCCTTGTGTGTGATCGATTATGCGAATGAAGTGGGTTCCGCCCGTATGCGAGAGGGCTCCTGGGGGGGTTTATAGGTCAACCCCCCCCCCC
>NW_021200479.1:0-667 GCF_002162155.2 Triticum dicoccoides
GGGCGGCGTCGAGGGCGAGGGCGGCGGCGGGCGGCGTCGAGGGCGAGGGCGACGGCGGCAGGCCTTCGGCGCGGCAGAGAAGACGAGAAATGCCCGCGACGGGTCGGGCCCTTGTATTTATAGCCCCCCCCCTTTAGTCGCGGTTGGGGAGGCGACCCGCGACTAAAGGGCTTCCTTTAGTCGCGGCTGGGGAGGCGACCCGCGACTAAAGGGTAACCTTTAGTCGCAGTTGGGGAGGCGACCCGCGACTAAAGGGCTTTTTTGGCGGGTTTTTCGTTCCCGCGCGCAACGACCTTTAGTCGCGGTTGGGCAGGCCAACCGCGACTAAAGGTATTTTTAAAATACTTTTTCTTTTTCAAAATCTTAAAAATACAAATAATATATCGAAAAATTCAGAAAAATATAACTAATTCAATTCAATATGTTAAAAACACAAATATTATATCAAAAAATTCAGAAAAATAAAACTAATTCAATTCAAAATTCTAAAAATACAAATAATATATCAAAAAATTAAGAAAAATAAAACTAATTCAATTCAAAATGTTAAAAATACAAATAATATATCAAAAAATTCAGAAAAATAAAACTAATTCAATTCAATATGTTAAAAACACAAATATTATATCAAAAAATTCAGAAAAATAAAACTAATTCAATTCAAAAT
>NW_021200480.1:0-1276 GCF_002162155.2 Triticum dicoccoides
CCCTTGTTGATAATGATGCATATGTAGATAGATCTGATGTAAGTCTTGCTGGGTACATTTGTACTCACGTTTGCCTATTTTATGTTTTGCAGAGAGACTTCGGTCTCACTAGTAGTTTCGCGTGGACTTCGACGTTTAGCTTGTTACCTCAGCTACGATCTTGTGCCCTCGGCAGGATCTGATATATAGTCAGGCTTCTCAGCCTTTTTCATTTATAGATGTCTGTACTCAGACATGATAGCTTCCGCTTGTGCTTTGACTTGTATGCTCTGATTGTTGGGTCGTGAGACCCATGTTTGTAATATCTCGCTCCTCGGAGCCTAATGAATAAATTACTTGAGTCGTAGAGTCATGTTGTGATGCCATGTTGTATTTGCACATATCGAGCATATTGTGTGTATGTTATTGAAATGCTTGGTATGTGTGGGATCTGATCATCTAGTTGTTTATCTTTAGTAGCCTCTCTTACCGGGAAATGTCTCCTAGTGTTTTCCACTGAGCCATGGTAGCTTGCTACTGCTCCGGAACACTTAGGCTGGCCGGCATGTGTCCTTCTTCGTTCCTGTGTCTGTCCCTTCGGGGAAATGTCACGCTTTGAGTACCGGAGTCCTGTTAGCCCGCTACAGCCCGGTTTACCAGAGTCCTGCTAGCCCAGTGCTACAGCCCGGACCCACTTGCTGATGACCGACACGTTCGAAGCTGGGTCATGGATGCCTGTCCCTGTAAGTCTGTGCCACTTTGGGTTTACGACTAGTCATGTCAGCCCGGGCTCTTTATCATATGGTTGCTAGCGACACTATCATATACGTGAGCCAAAAGGCGCAAACGGTCCCGGGCAAAGGTAAGGCGACACCCGTGGGGATACCGTGCGTGAGGCCGCAAAGTGATATGAGGTGTTACCGGCTAGATCGATGTGACATCGAGTCGGGGTCCTGACAGCGTTGGTATCAGAGCTTGACTGCCTGTAGGATTACCGAGCCAAACTGGTCGAAGTTGAGTCTAGAAATTCTTTAGTTATATAAGGGAATTGATTGTGGGATGGAACGTAAGGCTCTTTTTACTCCTTATACCTCATGGCTTTCTGATCTGAGTCATCATCTTCTTTCCTACGGGGTTAAGGAACTAGGTCTTCTCATCTTTCTATCAGGATCACGTGTTACTAATCAGTGGACTTATAAGATTGTTCGATTTAAGCTTGAGTCCAGCTCCTATTACTTCCGTATGTTAATTGTTGATCTCGAAACCTTGATATTGTGCTTCTGAGTGGTTATGCCAC
>NW_021200481.1:0-3160 GCF_002162155.2 Triticum dicoccoides
TCGCCATCGTCATCATCAACCTTCCTCCATCACCAATTTCATGATGCTCACCGCCGTGCGTGAGTAATTCCATCATAGGCTTGCTGGACGGTGATGGGTTGGATGAGATTTATCATGTAATCGAGTTAGTTTTGTTAGGGTTTGATCCCTAGTATCCACTATGTTCTGAGATTGATGTTGCTATGACTTTGCTATGCTTAATGCTTGTCAGTAGGGCCCAGTGCCATGATTTCAGATATGAACCTATTATGTTTTCATCAATAAATGAGATTTCTTGATCCTATCTTGAAAGTATATAGTCACCTATTCTGTGTTATGATCCGTTAACCCCGAAGTGACAATAATCGGGACCATTACCGGTGATGACCGTAGTTTGAGGAGTTCATGTATTCACTATGTGTTAATGCTTTGGTCCGGTACTCTATTAAAAGGAGGCCTTAATATCCCTTAGTTTCCAATAGGACCCCGCTGCCACGGGAGGGTAGGACAAAAGATGTCATGCAAGTTCTTTTCCATAAGCATGTATGACTATATTCGGAATACATGCCTACATTACATTGATGAACTGGAGCTAGTTATGTGTCACCCTATGTTATGACTGTTACATGATCGATCGCATCCGACATAATTCTCCATCACCGATCCAATGCCTACGAGCTTTTCCTATATTGTTCTTCACTTATTTACTTTTCCGTTGCTATTGTCACAATCACTATAAAACCCAAAAATATTATTTTTGCTACCGTTACCACTACTATCATATTAATTTGCTACTAAATACCTTGCTGCAGATATTAAGTTTCCAGGTGTGGTTGAATTGACAACTCAACTTCTAATACTTGAGAATATTCTTTGGTTCCCCTTGTGTCGAATCAATAAATTTGGGTTGAATACCCTACCCTCGAAAACTGTTGCGATCCCCTATACTTGTGGGTTATCAAGACCATTTTCTGGCACCGTTGCCGGGAAGCATAGCTCTATTCTTTGAGTCACTTGGGATTTATATCTGCTTATCATTATCAAGAACTTGAAAGATCCAAGAACCAAGATTTATCCCTCAACTACAAGGGGAGGTAAGGAACTCCCATCTAGCTCTCCACTTGATTCACCTTCTGTTTTGAGTAAGCTTGTGTCACCTAAACCTGCGTCTGCTATTGATTCTGATATGTCGCATGTTATTGATAATGCCACTTCTGCTATGCATGATACTTATGATGAAACTACTTCTATGCTTGATAGTACTGTGCCACTTGGTGAATTTCTTGATGAACAACTTGCTAGGGCTAGAGAGAATGAAATTATTGAAACTGATAATATAGATGAAAGTGATGACGAAGATTCTCCCCCTAGATATGAATTGCCTGTTGTGCCTGAGGGTTATGTTATCGATGAATAAACTACTAGAGACTTTCTTGCCTGCAATGATAGAAGTGATCTTAAGAAACTATTAGCTAAGCTTAAAGAAAAGTCTTTGAATGCCAGAATGAAATATGATCCTGCTTATGCTACTTCACCTATCTTTATTACTGATAAGGATTATGATTTCTCTGTTAATCCTGATATAATTACTTTGGTTGAATCTGATCCTTTCTATGGCTACGAATCTGAAACTGTTGTGGCACATCTTACTAAATTAAATGATATAGCTACCCTGTTCACTAATGATGAGAAAACTTGCTACTACTATATCCTTAAATTATTTCTGTTCTAATTAAAGTGTGATGCTAAGATATGGTTTAATTCTCTTGATCCTGGTTGTGTGCGTAGTCCCCGGGATATGATTTATTACTTCTCTGCTAAATATTTCCCCGCTCATAAGAAACAAGTTGCTTTAAGGGAAATATATAATTTTGTGCAAATTGAAGAAGAGAGTCTCCCACAAGCTTGGGGGAGGCTTCTCCAATTACTTAATGCTTTGCCTGATCATCCTCTCAAGAAAAATGAAATACTTGATATCTTTTATAATGGACTAACCGATGCTTCCAGAGATTACCTGGATAGTTGTGCGGGTTGTGTTTTCAGGGAAAGAACTGTTGATCGAGCTGAATTGCTTTTGAATAATATGTTGACTGATGAAAATAATTGGACACTTCTTGAACCAACTCCTATGCCAACTCCGAAGAAAAGGGGTATTCTATTTCTCAGTCCTGAAGATATGCAAGAGGCAAAGAAATCTATGAAAGAAAAAGGTATTAAAGCTGAAGATGTTAAGAATTTACCTCCTCTTGAAGAAATACATGGTCTTAATTCATCACCTATTGAAGAAACACACGGTCTTGATAACCCGACACAGGTAGTAAAGGTAAATTCTCTCTATAGATATGATAAAGCTGAAATCCCTCCTACTAAGTTTGCTAGCCAATGTTTGGATGAATTTGATAACTTTATGGTTAAGCAAGAAGATTTTAATGCTTATGTTAGTAGACAATTGAAACATAATGCTTATATGATTGAACACTTGAGTGATTATATGGCTAGTGTTGAAGGTGAACTTAAACTTATTAGTAAACATGCTTCTATGGTTACCACTCAACTAGAACAAGTACTTAAAGCTCAGAATGATTTACTCATTGAATTAAATAGTAAGAATGATAATGTTGTTAGAGTTATGACTAGAGGTGGTAAAATGACTCAGGAGCCTTTGTATCCTGAGGGCCATCCTAAGAGAATTGAGCAGGGTTCTCAAAAAAATAACGTTGATGCACCTAGTCCTTCTAAGAGGAAGAAAAAGAAAAATGATAGGACTTTGCATGCTTCTAGTGAACCTATTATTGACACACCTGAGAATCCTAATGATATTTCTATCTCTGATGCTGAAACACAATCTGGTAATGAACATGAACCTAGTGATAATGTTAATGATGATGTTCATGTTGATGCTCAACCTAGCAATAATAATGATGTAGAAATTGAACCTGCTATTGATCTTGATAACCCACAATCAAAGAATCAACGTTATGATAAGAGAGACTTTGTTGCTAGGAAGCAAGGTAAAGAAAGAGAACCATGGGTTCAGAAACCCGTGCCTTTTCCTCCTAAACCATCTAAGAAAAAGGATGATGAGGATTTTGAGCGCTTTGCTGAAATGATTAGACCTATCTTTTTGCGTATGCGTTTGACTGGTATGCTTAAAATGAATCCTTATGCTAAGTATATGAAG
>NW_021200482.1:0-2638 GCF_002162155.2 Triticum dicoccoides
ATACCCTACGCATTGTTGCGGGAATCGATTGCAGTATATTTCAGGGATTTGATTGTATGAAGCATCATTTTTAAATTAATAATATATGAACTAAAGCTAAAGATAAATATTATATATATATATATATATATATATATATATATACATATTGTAGTTGTTTATTGTGTAGTCACAAAATACTTTGAATATAAGTGGCATAACATGATGGAAAACTTTTTTTCATGCTTGTTGAGTAGACTTTTGATGAGGTTCTATGTGTGGTGAGGTGAAAGGTGTGCTTGAGATCAACTAATGGAAATTCTTTTCTCATGCATGTAGTGGTGGGCCTTGATGAGGTGGCATGTGTGCTTGTTGAGATAAATAGGATAGTGGGGATTAAGGCCAACTCCACCGCACGACCCTATCCTGTCCGCCCCCGTCAGTTTGGGGTAAAAGGGACAAATGAGACGGTCCAGTGCGCGATGGCCCGGGCCCATCTTGTCCGTTTTGTGTTCGCGCCGACCCATTTCGAGCGCAAACTTACGCAGGTTTTGGGGCGCGACGGACACCAAACGAACGCGCGCCTCGTCCGCGTCGGGGCCGCGTGGCAGGCGGCCACCTACCTCCCACCCGCCCACATCAATGCGCACGGGCGGGCGGCCCCACCTGTCATCCGCACATCGAAAGGTCGCCGTCCTTGTTTAAGTGGAAGCCGTGGACCGGTCGTCATCCACACTGCCCCACGCCACCCCGCGGCCTCCTCGAAACCCGGCAGCCAAACCCTAGCCAAGAAGTCGCCGGCCGGCCGGCCGCAGCCATGGGGCTCTGGAACTACGGCCGCAAAGGCAAGCACGACCGCGAGGCTGGCCCCTCGTCGAGGCATCACCGCGGCTCGGCGAAGAAGGAGGAGCCGGCCTCGCCACCACGCTGGGCCCCGTGCCGGCCGCGTTCTCCATAGCACCCACACCCGCCGGTGAGCGCGACCGGCACACTAGTAGAAAAACACCTAATAGTCCCGGTTCGTGAGGGCCTTTAGTCCCGGTTCATGAACCGGGACTAATGGGTCGTTACTAATACCTCCACCCATTAGTCCCGGTTCAAACAAGAACCGGGACTAATGTGCCTCCACGTGGCTCTGTGCGCCCAGCCCAGTCAGTGGGCCTTTGGTCCCGGTTGGTGGCACCAGCCGGGACCAAAAGTCCATGTTTTTTTTGGAAAGTGGCTGCTTTAGGGGTTTTGGGGTTATTTTTAGGTTGTTATATTAGCTAGCTAATAGAGAGAAGTGTCCTCTCTTATATCTTCATCCTTGGTTTACCAACGCTGCTGCTATATATGTTCATTTTAACCGCTGATATAATAACTCATGCATGCTCGCATACGTCAGCATATATAATAACAAGTACTCGTCCTATACTAATCATGCATCATCATACAACTTCTACTCGTTATTAATAATAAGTCATACGATCATCATCCTCATAGTCATCGAACCCAACCCTACATAATTGTTCTTAACACATGATCATCAGTATCAGGTAGGACCTAAACACCCTTAAGGTAAAATAGCATAAAACAATATAGACCCTGACTCTCCATTATGAAGAATGGCGATCATCCTGTCTCCAATTTTTGCCCTTCGCTGAACGTTGCTTCCAAGAAGCTCCTTACGACTGTCCATACATTTTTTCCATTCTTTGATTGTCATGTCTCCACTTCTTTTAGAAATCCGGTATGGACAGTTGAGATTCGTAGGACGACTTGGTTGTATGTTCAAAACATGAAGGCTACCGTGTGTATACATCTGATGAGGCACACAATCATTCGGGATTATCTGTTGAAAAACATAGTAATAACTTCGTAGTTAGCAATGATATGATGTACTAGTTTTAGAAGTGTGCAAAAAGATGCACGGATGTTGTAATAGTAAAAAATCTTACCATGTTATCTCCATGGTAGTTACCGTAGTTCAACACGTGCACTAGTGGCACGTATTGACCATAATGTTGAGGAGTTTGATTGTAGACATTGTAATTCTCAAGATCAGTACAAAATGCGACCAGATGATTTTTCTCCTGATAAGTTAGTTCGGAGCCTTCGGTGTAGTAGGTTCTGTCTACCATCTTCCGCACATTCTTTGAAGAATGAAAATAAGCTGCCAATGGAGAATAAGTTGTCAACTATTTTGAAATAAACAATATAAATTACTTAATAACTATGTTAAGCTCACATGGGGGAAGAATTGGAGGTGTATCCACAAGGACGAAAATCGTAGGTCTCTCTTGCTCGATTGTAGGATCACCAAGATCCATGGTAACAAGCATACCCTCATCAAAACCATACATCTTGCAAACTGCTTCCCAATTTTTGCAACCAAAATGGGTTACACTCTGAGCATTGTACAACTTTACTTGAAAATCCACACCATGATGGGTACTTAGGATAATTTTTTTGGTTTGGAAACTTTCATGGTCTTCAAAACCCATCCTCTCCAAGACATAGCGTCTTGCAAAGCATGGGATAAGCTAGTCGAATTGGAAAAGATGAAAAATATTGTCATGATTAAAATAGTTGAAGTCATGAGTAATTACGAAAAAAAACTATTATCGTCGGTTGCGTACCGTATGAACATCAAAGGTCTCCTCGAGCTTAATGCTGAAGC
>NW_021200483.1:0-1121 GCF_002162155.2 Triticum dicoccoides
GTCAGATCCCACACATACCAAGCATTTCAATCATACACACAATATGCTCGATATGTGCAAATACAACGAAGCATCACAACATGACTCTATGACTCAAGTACTTTATTTAAGGCTCAGGGAGCCATACATAACATACACAAAGGTACGGGTCTCACGACCCAACATACAAGTCATACAGTCATACAAACCGGCAGCGGAAGTAACTTGTCTGAGTACAGACAACTAGTAAAATAAAAGAGGCTTGGAAAGCCTAGCTATACTACGTGGTCCTTCACAAGCTCAGGGTCACCACCTGGGTCTTTAGCCTACTCGTTGATGTCAACGTCTACATAGAACCCATCAGAAGGGGTTGCAGCGTCTTCTGTAAAAATGTAGATTATAGCAACATGAGTACAAAGGTACTCAGCAAGACTTACATCAGATCCTACATACATGCATAGTATCAAGAAGGGTTGGTGGAGTTATTGCAGCAAGCCAGCTTTGACTCTTGGCTAGACTATCCTATGATACTTCAACTTGAAATGGTTTTTCGCACACGAGTCCACTACTCACCACTTCAATACACTATCGAGGATCCACCTCCGTCTTCCTACGGAAGAGCCATCCTCGGCACTCACACTTATCTTGAGGCTTTTAATAGCTTCCATTTACTTGTCTATGAACTGTATAGGCAACCAAGTAGTCCTTTACCGCGGACGCGACTATTCGAATAGATCATGTTAACCCTGCAGGGGTGTACTTCTTCATACACGCTCTCACCACTTACCGTCGTTTACACGACATGTACTCGGCAACCTTCAAGCGGAAGCCCAACGTGGGTGTCGGCCACGACCTACCTAATCACCTAAGCCTCCAGTCCAGGTTTATCGCCTATCCAGGTTCCATCCGCAGGGAGTCCGGCCGAGGTTTCCCATACGGCCCCGAACGATGTGAACAGGGTTCCCGAGATACCTAACGGGTATTCGGTACACCGTGCCACGTACCTACCGCATCACAGCCCACCCCTACGGTCAGCGCTGTCCACGGCCTCCAGTAGGCTACAAACACCAGAAACTACTTGCAACTCCTGGATGGAGAACTAGGGTGAATAAGAAGCCGAGAGGGTCCATTGGTTTCGGGCC
>NW_021200484.1:0-968 GCF_002162155.2 Triticum dicoccoides
CCCTGGACGACGCCACGCCTCTCCCCCTGCTCTCTCTCACTCTCCCCCGGCTCTCCTCTCCTCTCCCTCGCTCTCTCTCTCACACGGCCGAACACCACCGTCGCCGCCGTTCGCCACAGCAGCCGTCTCCGGCCACCCCTCGCTCCCCCGACTAGCTCAGAAGCTCCGCCACGACCCCCTCTTCCTCCCCACCGCTCCACAGCTCCCCGGAAGCCCTGCATCGCCGCCACGTCGCCGTTCCCCTCTTCGGGCTCCGATCATCGTCGCCGTCGAATTCGTCGTCTCCGGTGCGTCCCCGAGCCTGCTTCGACGCCCACTGCAACCGCGGTGAGCCCCCGGATCGTTTCCCCCTTCTCCCCTGGTCTCTTTCGACCTCTAGGCCCTAGCCCCACCTTGGCCGAGAGCTCCACGCCGCCGGCGATGTCGCCGTCGTGGCCACGGTCGCCGTAGCGCCCAACCGAGCACACCATCGTGCTCCACACCTCACCAGGAGCACGTAGCACGCACCAACACCTCTTCTAACGCCCTGCAACGCCGATTCCAACCGCACCCGAACTCCGGCCGCCGCAGCCGAGCTCGCCGCCGTTAACTCCGGCCACCCCGAGCCCAACCACCACCACCAATAGTCGCGGCTCAACCTCAGCAACACGTAGATGCCTTCCGCCGTCCATTTGGTTGCCGGAATGGCAAAAAGCACTTTCGCCGCCGTCTCGGACCTCGCCGGCGTCAAGTCGCCGGTGGGGTTTGACTTGTCCGACCTGGGGTTTGACCTCCCAGGGTCACTGACGCGTGGGCCCTGTCGGCCAGGTGGTTAGATTAGCGCTAAACTACTGTTAGTCAACCCCCCCTGACACTGACAGTGGGCCCCAGCGCCACTAATCCCTAATTAGGATTAATTTAATCCTGTTTAACCCCCCTGTCACTGACGTGTGGGCCCCACACGTCAGGTTTGACCTCAGCCAGCCGCA
>NW_021200485.1:0-18946 GCF_002162155.2 Triticum dicoccoides
AGAAGGGTCCACGAAGAAGCAACCTTGTCTATCCCACCATGGCCGTCGCCCACGAAGGACTTGCCTCACTAGCGGTAGATCTTCACGAAGTAGGCGATCTCCTTGCCCTTACAAACTCCTTGGTTCAACTCCACAATCTTGTCGGAGGCTCCCAAGTGACACCTAGCCAATCTAGGAGACACCACTCTCCAAGAAGTAACAAATGGTGCGTTGATGATGAACTCCTTGCTCTTGTGCTTCAAATGATAGTCACCCCAACACTCAACTCTCTTTCATAGGATTTGGATCTGGTGGAAAGAAGATTTGAGTGGAAAGCAACTTGGGGAAGGCTAGAGATCAAGATTCATATGGTAGGAATGGAATATCTTGGCCTCAATACATGAGTAGGTGGTTCTTTCTCAGGAATCGTAAGTTGGAAGTGTAGGTTTAGTCTGATGGCTCTCTCCACGAATGAAGAGGAGGTGGAGGGGTATATATAGCCTCCACACAAAATCTAACCGTTACACACAATTTACCAAACTCGGTGGGACCGATTCAACAGACTCGGTCGGACCGATTTAGTAAACCTAGTGACTGTTAGTGATTTTCGGTGGGACTGACATGCAACTCGGTGAGACCGATTCGGTTAGGGTTAGGGCATAACGTAATCTCGGTAAGACCGATTACACAAACTCGGTGAGACCGATTTTGGTAATAAGCTTTCCAGAGAGTTGGTCAGGTAAACTCGGTGGGACCGATTTGCTCTTTCGGTGAGACCGAAATGTTACAAAAGGGAAACAAAGAGTTTACATTGCAATCTCGGTGGGACCGATCGCTCACTTCGGTTTGACCGAAACGTTACGAAGGGAAACAGAGAGATTACAATCCCATCTCGGTGAGACCGAGATCCCTATCAGTAGAACCGATTTGCCTAGGGTTTGTGGCAGTGGCTATGACATTTGAACTCGGTGGCGCCGGATAGGAAGAATCGGTGTGACCGATTTTGGCTTTGGGTTTAGGTCATTTGTGGATGTGAGAAAGTAGCTGAGGGTTTTGGAGCATATCACTAAGCACATGAAGCAAGAGGCGCATTAAGCAACACCTCATCCCTCCTTGATAGTATTGGCTTTTCCTATAGACTCAATGTGATCTTGGATCACTAAAATATAAAATGAAGAGTCTTGAGCTAATGAGCTTGAGCCAATCCTTTGTCCTTAGTATTTTGAGGGATCCACTTTCATCATCCATGCCATGCCATTCATTGAGCTTTCCTGAAATAATACTCTTGGAATAGCATTAGCTCAATGAGCTATATGTTGTTATGAATTACCAAAACCACCTAGGGATAGTTGCACTTTCAATCTCCCCCTTTTTGGTAATTGATGACAACATATAGATCAAAGCTTCGACAAATGATAATAAGATTGAAAAACATCGTCGCTTTGAGAAGTATGTGATAAGCAAGAGCCCCCCCCTAAATTTGTGCATAGTTTAAGATTTGCTTTGGACTGCAAATGCACAAGGAATTAGGCTCATGGGTTACTCTTCCATGTCACATACATCTTGGTGGAGCGCTCAAAATGATAAAGATTGAATACATGCACTCATCACCAAGCAAAGTGAATGATCACATAGGATAGATAGGATAATATCATCAAACATGCATAAGTGTAGCTTATGATCAAGCACATGATCATCAATGTCTCACAAGAATAGCATAGTATCTCAAGCAATCAAAAAACAAACAGGTTTAAAACCACCAAAGCAAGAGAGAACAAAAGCAACACTCTCTCTCTCTCTCTCGAAGCCTATGATCTATACATTTTTCTCCCCCTTTGGCAACAAGTTACCAAAAAGTTCATAGAAAATGCATAGTGTTAGATCGACTCTCAGGCTTGATCTTCAGTTGGTGGTGTCCGGATAACTCCAAGGATGAAGGCTTCAGTTGATGTAGAGGGAGCTGGAGGAGTTGGTGCTGGAGCTGGTTGCACTGGAGCTGTAGGAGCTGTGGCTGGTGCAGATGATGTTGCTCTAGTGTCTGTCACTGGCACTGCAGCTGACCTCTGAGCTCTAGGCACTCTGTCAAATACATTAGTGGTAGTATTGCCCTTCCTCTCTTGCATGTCATCCTGCAGCTGCTCCACAACTGACTGAATCTTAGTTACCTTGACATCAAGATCATAGAATTTTTGTTCCATGATTCTTTCCAAGATTTCCTGATTCTGAGTTAAGGTGGCCAACCCCTTCTCAATCCTCAGTGTTGATGCTATCAAGTAACCAAGCTGCTCCTGCTTGTTCTTCAAGAAATACTCAGATGCCTCCTCTTGAGTTGGCATCTTGGCAGCCTTCTCCTTCCTTGCCTTCTCCTTCTTCTCTTGAGCTTGAACTGATGATGGTTCATCTTCATTCATGACAACCTCATTGTCCTCAAAGTCTGGATACAAAGGAAAATGTTCCCTATCCAATAGATATTTGCCTATGCCCATCTTTGAGTTAATCAACTCCTGAATCTGAGGGGCATATCCACAACTCCTCTTATGATCTGCTGCAGTCCTCTTAATAGTTTCTACTATAAGGCTCATGACCTTGAATTTCTGAGGCACATCAAACAAATGCAACATGTTGATTGCATGCCCTCTGATCATGTTGTGGTCACCAGACTTAGGCAATAGAGTGTGCCTTAGGATCCAGTTGATTGTAGGCAGCCTTGACATAAGAAAGTGGACTTATCCAAAAGAGAAAGTCTCTAGCGCTTTGTCTCAGATCTCCTTGTATATATGTGCCATGGTATTGTGTCCCATTTTCTTCTTGGCATATACATCCAGGTCATCATCATTTTCCTTTGGGGCATTTATCAGTTTTGCCCACTCCTCAACAGTTGACTGGTACCTTGTACCTTCAGACATCCAAACTATCCTTCCATCTGGATAGAAGTGTGCTGTGGAGTAGAATTGCATAATGAGTTCATCATTCCAGTTTGTGAGCTTCTTCCCAACAAAATCTGCAACTCCACAAGCAATAAAACTGTCTTGTACTCCTGGATAGTGTTCTTCATTTTCCTTCATGTAGGTCCAGTCGACCCACCTCATATCACACACAATGGGCTTTTTGTCCAACAAGATTGTCTCATAGAAGTCCTGCTGTTCCTTTGTATGGAACCTGTAATCAACATCAGTTCTTCTCCTTGTGGCATATGGATCTGCCATCCTCCATAGCCTCAACCCTGAATCTTTTCTGATGTTCATGTCCTCAGCTACAGGATGGGCATCATTATGGTCTGGTATCTTGGGCTTGAGCTTCCTCAGAACTTGTCCTTCTTCATCTTCCTCCTCAGCAACCTCAGGCACTGGGGCCTTGTTCTTCTCAGCAGCTGGAATACTCCTGGTATTCCTCTTTGGTGCAGACTTGGCCTTGGGGGCAGCTTTGGGTGCTTCCTTGGGCTTAGATGTTGCAGCCCCTAATCTAATAGCATCTCCCATAAGCTTTGGTGCCTTTGGTGCTGGTGCAGCAAGCTCTTCTTATTCCATCATGGAAGGTTGCCCAACAACTCTGGCCATGGTCTTCTTGACCCTTTCCTTCCTTTTCTTTCCTTCAGCAGCTGGCTCTTCAGGTATCTCAGGCAGTTGAGTTAATGCTCTGGCTTTGGACATTGGTTGTCTCCCTGCAGGCCTTTTGATCTTCATGCCTGGCTTTACTGTAGTTGAACTAAGCACCTTCTTGTGCACTACCTTCTTGGAAGTAGCTTCATCCTCTTCAGCTCTATAATCCTCATCTTCAGAGTCTGAAGTTCTCTTCTTCCTTTGCCTGGTAGCATCCTTAGGCAGATTGCTAGGAGTGCTCCTGCTGCCTTCATCTGAAGTGCTGGAGGGACTAGTGCCCTCACTCATTTGCATCTGCCCTTCTGACCTGTTCTGACTGTCACTCTGGTCTGGCATGCTGCAAACTCTGACTGCTGACCCTGTGAAGAGTTATAGATGAGATGGAGTGGATGAGCATCACAAAATCCAGAGATTTTTGCAAAATAATGATTCAAAAATTCAGTTTTAGTTTTCCATAGAAAGCATTTCGGATCAACCGATTTTCAAACTCGGTGATACCGAAGCAGTTTTGGAACCTAAACTGATGAACTCGGTTGGACCGAGTCACAGTTCAGTGGCACCAAGACTGCTAGGGTTTCACAAAGTCCTAAAATCGGTCGCACCGATTAGCAATTCTCGGTCAAACCGAGAGTTACTAGTGCAATGGCATAAGCCAAATCGGTGGGACCGAGTTTTTCAACTCGGTGGGTCCGAGATGGTTTCGGCGGAAACCTAACCCTAAATTTTCAAATCTCATCTAATCTATGGATTGCATTGACTGGATCGGAGTGTTTCAATCGTGGCAAGAATCAATAAGAACACAATGTGCTAGGAATCGGACGAGGATAGCACAATGATTGAGTCCATACCCTAGCTTGGCGATGAACTCTCTACGGCGGCAATGGCGGGGTTGAATTCCGTTGACGGCGGCGGAGACCAGCGACAGGAGGCGGCTGGCGACGAGGAGACGATCCGGAGACCTTGGAGGCAGAGCGAGCTATTGCGCGGGCGAAGGGGTTCGGAGAAATTTCCAAATTTTTCCCGTGACTATATATAGCCTAACCCTGTCGGTGTGACCGAGTGGAACAACTCGGTGGCACCGAGATGCATAACTGTGTTCAGTTACAGCAACTCGGTGTGACCGAAAAGTTCAAATCGGTTGCACCGAGATTGAAAACCTAGATCGTCTTAGTGATCTCGGTTGGACCGAAATGGAGGAATCGGTCAGACCGAGAATCACAAAGAAGTTTTGGAAGTTTAAGTCTATGACGAACCGGGGACTCCGAGTGCTCCTCACACAGAGTGGTTCGAATCTGACTTGATCAAATTTTGTGATGTAGCATGAATAGAGTTTGAGAGGAGAAAAACATAGATAGCTAGAGAAAGTTCTTAGGCTTTCTTGTCCATCCACTTGGCCAAAAGAAGGAAGAACCAAACAATCGAAACAACAAGTGGATGTCCTTGAATGAGTAAAATATGCACCAACATGCTCACACAATAAGATGGCAAATGAAATATGTGGCAAAGCATGCACAACCAATTCTAGCATCTATCAAACAATTGGCGATGACTAGGTCATCTATATATGAGTATATTGACTTAGGAGTCAAATGATAAACATTTGATCATAGGTCATACTCATTGTCGGTGTCAAAACGGGCGGATCTCGGGTAGGGGGTCCCGAACTGTGCGTCTAGGCAGATGGTAACAGGAGACAAGGGACACGATGTTTTTACCCAGGTTCGGGCCCTCTCGATGGAGGTAAAACCCTACTCCTGCTTGATTAATATTGATGATATGGGTAGTACAAGAGTTGATATACCACGAGACCAGAGAGGCTAAACCCTAGAAGCTAGCCTATGGTATGATTGTTGTTCGTCCTACGGACTAAAACCCTCCGGTTTATATAGACACTGGAGAGGGCTAGGGTTACACAGAGTCGGTTACAATGGGAGGAGATCTTCATATCATATCGCCAAGCTTGCCTTTCACGCCAAGGAAAGTCCCATCCGGACACGGGACGAAGTCTTCAATCTTGTATCTTCATAGTTCAGGAGTCCGGCCAAAGGTCATAGTCCGGCCATCCGGACACCCCCTAATCCAGGACTCCCTCAGTAGCCCCTGAACCAGGCTTCAATGACGACGAGTCCGGTGCGCAAGTTTGTCTTTGGCATTGCAAGGCGGGTTCTTCTCCAAATTCCATGTACCTGTTGGATAGTGTCCGCTTCTAGTGCGTGTTGCTCTCCTCAGCTTCTGTGCCCAATAATGACCATCTTCCACATGTCAAACGAATGCGAAAAGCCAGGGTTTTTTTCATTTACCCCCCCCCCCATCCGCGTAAATGAGCCGCCCATAAAAGAGACGGGGGTTTAGATCCAATTCACACCACCTTCCCACCGCGAGTATTGATTAGAGCGCTTTCGACAGAGATCCATTCCACCATGGCCGGTCGAAGCAGCTCCTCCTCTCGCCTCTCCAGCCCTCGGTCCGGAGATCGGGAGCGGTGTTCCGTCCCGCATAGCAAGCTAGTAGTGCTTCAATCCAAGGGGCTCCTCCCCCCGGCATATATGGTCCCAGTTCAAGCCGAGATCGCCACCTATAGCGGCGGAGAGCAGGCGGAGAGCGTCCCCAATCCCTCTCAAGGAGAGCGGGTATGCCTAGTCCCTTATTTAATAAGAGGACTCGGATTTCCAATTCATCCGTTTCTCCGAGGGCTACTGGAGTTCTACGGCCTCCAGCTACACAACCTCACGCCTGCCTCCATTCTGCATGTTGCGGGCTTCGTGGCCCTCTGCGAGCTGTTTTTGGGCGTCGAGGCCCATTTCGCGTTGTGGAAGAGGTTGTTCTGCCTTGTGCCCCGCTCTCAGGAGGGGTCAATTTATCAAGTGGGCGGAGCCGAACTATGGCGCATCGCCGGGACCGGATATCTGTCCGGTACCCCAAAGAAGGCGTCCGAGGACTGGCCTTCGGAATGGTTTTATATGGATGAAGTCCCCCTTCCGGACCCTCTACGGATCGGCCTCCCTGAGTTTAACAATGCTCGGTTGAAGAAACGCCTGAGCTGGCGCCCACGAAACCCTCAGAGGGAAACTGACAGGGACGTCCTTTACCTGATGAGCCGGATAAGATTGTTGGCTCATTCCGGATTGACCATGATCGAGGTCATGGCCACATGCATTACGCGGGGGGTGCAGCCGCTTCAGTACAGAGGCCACCCCATGTGGGATTTCAACGGGGAGGACAACGCCACCCGGTGCGGTCCCAAGGGGCCGGATTCGGCCGCCACTCTAACGAAGATCTTATCCGCTTTGTACAAGGGAGAAGAAGAGGAATTCCTCCGTGTCAACCCACGGGGTGGATTCTCCATGTACAGTCCTCCAAGCTGGGTGAGCGAACATTTTCACTTGTCTACCCGCTTTCGAAATCCCCATAATTGAGTACTTAGTCTAGCGACGTTAACGCAGGAGCTGCGCCAGACTGTGAAGGAGATAAACAGCCCTCCTCCGCAACCCGAGGACCCAGAACGGTCCCTCGATCCGGACTCCCAAGAGGACCCGGACTTATGTGTGGAGTTAATTGATGGGGTGTTTCATCAATTGAGTAAGGACAACACCTTAGTGGCCATTACGGCCGACTATCCCGGACTACTTCCGGCCTCAAAGGTAACCGAGACCGAAGTCCCAGTACTTTCAAGAGGATTCATCAATGCTTTATTTTGATTGCCGTAAACCAATAGTGTTTCGCTTTGCAGAGGAAATCCTTGAGGCGGAGGGCCGAGCCCGCGGTGGGTAGCCAACAAGGGCCATTGAAGCCAGGCGGGCTAAAAAGAAGTGCAGAACGGATCGAGATTCTGGTGCAATGGTACGGCGTGCAATTTTAACGCCTAGGGTTTATACCCTCAAGTCACGCTAACGCCCATGCTCTCCTTAGGAGGAAGAGCGCCCGCCGGACTATATTCATCGGCCGGGCTTCAAGGCCGGGTCCGGAAGCGGAGGCGAACACGGGGGGCGCACTGGACGCTCCTCCGACAAAGGACGCGAACGGGCTATCTGCCACCAATTCAGAGGTGGAGAGTGCCGTGAACCACAGGCGTCGTCGGGCTGTTCTTCGTGACGCATGTTTTTTCCAAGAGGCGTTGGACGCCTTTAATACGGGAGATGCGTATCTCTGTGCCGCTCAAAATGGTCTAGCCAGAGCCACAGAGCAGTATGCGAAAGACATACGGGTGAGCAAATATGATGGTTATATATGTCAGTAGCCCCCGATACTTGAAACAGTTAAGATAACTGATTTAAGGATCATATGTTATGCAAGATCTTACAAAGAAGAACACGCAATTGTCCCAGGAGCTGGAAGGGTGCAAGGCCCAACTCGAGGCCGTACTGGCCGCTTCAGAGAATGCCAAGGGGACCCCCTCGGGTAATATATACTTCGAAAGATAATTCTGCTGTGAAGTGCGGCATATGTGCAATTCTGACAATAACAGTGCAGATGGGGCCGGAGTGAATCCGGACAAGCAGCAACTCCTGCGCCAATTAAAGGCCGGCAAGAGCGTGCTGACGAGGGTGAGGCAGGAGAAGAACAAGCTTCAAGACGCCAATACCCAGCTGGGCGAGGAACTAAAGGATGTTCGTGCTCAGCTGTCTGATTCCGTGAAGGAGAATCGGCGACTTCGACGCGGCATTTTTAGTAAGTGCTTGAACGAATCTTCAAAAAAAAAAGAGTTCGGCGAGGAAATCGATTGACAGAGCTATGTCTGTAGATATGCTAACAGGTCGTCCTACGGAGGAAATGCCCGGTTCAGCGGGGGACCTTCTTCCCAAGCTGTTGCAACTGCACGAACGAGTTCGGCAGGCGATGCAAGGCGTCGTCCAGGCTATGTGGCCATCCCTCTGCATGCCCGAGGGCCTTGGAGAGCTTGCAGAGAAGCTGAAGGGAGTACGACAGCGCTTCCGGTTATGGAAGATATCGGCCTGCCATCAAGGTGCCAAGGAGGCCTAGGCCATGGTGAAGACTCGGTACACGAAGGCTGACCCAAACCACATGGCCAAGGTCGGCCCTGTGGGGCCCGATGGGAAGGAGATCCCTGTCAGTTTGGTGTATGGCCAAGTAGAGCTGGCTGCCAAGTATTCTCAACAGGACTGCAAATTAGACAGCCTGTTGGATGGTATTGAAGAAGAATGTACCTAGTCAAATTGACTATGTAATTTAAAATGACATGTAAAATGCCTTCTAGCCGGATTGTAGATCGTTTGTCATTGCGGACCTTTTCGCTTCAACCTCTGGACTCGATAGTCCGGAGTGTGTCCGAATACCCTCTCGGTTATGTAAGAACCGGGGCATGCATGGAGACCAGGCGTAGGGGTCATAAGTGCTTTAGCAGACAAGTGCCCAACTAGTTATGTTATATTACATGGTTAGTAAGAAACATCTTCCAGGGAGAATAGTTCCGTTAGGGGTTCCTTTCCCTGGGAGGCATGCCCTAAAGTGCATGTCCGGACTGCGAAAAGAAAGCAGAAAATCATCTGGGGGCAGATAAATAAACAAATGAAAAAAAATCATCTTTTAGTTCGCCGACCGAATATTCCCTTAAGAACGCTAGCTTTCGGCTTCACCCAGTCTGAGGTACACATCCGGCTGACCCGGCAGTAACAATCGCAGAGGTGCTCCCTTTACCACCTAGCCGAACAAACGGGAACGTAGGGGTAAGCACAGGAGCCAGGCAACCCAGCTTGGCCAAAACTTAAGTCATATCGATGCATATAATGGTGTATAAAAGGTTCATGCGGAAGTGTCACACATGTTTTGGGCATGAGGCCCGTTTATATAAACTTCTGATAAAGAAGCCCCCAGGTATAATGAGCGTGCGTGGCGCGTCAAGTATGTGCGAACAACGCGCAAGCAAGCCCTTAAAGGCTTGGAAGAAAGAAGCGAGGGAGAAGGAGAGAAATACCAGGCAGCTAATTTGAAATAAATGATAAAAAAAGGGACAGAGGAAGGAGATGAACACAGAGTCAGGCGCTATGCGTAGAATCTTTGTAGGTGTGCTGCGTTCCATGGGTTCGGCTCGAGTCGGTTGTCCGATGCGTTTTGCAGACGGTACGCTCCACCAGTCAGGACTTGGTCGATTATGAAGGGACCCTCCCATTTGGGATTTAGTTTGTCCTTTTTCTTGTCCGGCAGGCGTAGAACTAGTTCGCCAACGTTATAAGTTTTGGCCCGTACTTCTGTGCTTTGATATCTTCGAGCCTGCTGTTGATAGAATGCGGAACGGGCTTTTGCCACGTCGCGCTCCTCCTCCAATGCGTCCAAGCTGTCCTGCCGATCGAGCTCGGCTTCTCGTTCTTCGTACATGCGCACGCGAGGTGAGTCATGAATTATGTCGCAGGGCAGGACTGCCTCTGCGCCGTATACCATAAAAATGGTGTGAATCCGGTAGTGCGATTCGGCGTGGTCCGCAGCCCCCAGAGTACGGAGTCGAGCTCCTCTACCCAGTGCGTGTTAGATTCCTTGAGGGATTGCACTAGTCTGGGTTTGATGCCGCTCATGATGAGACCGTTGGCTCACCCGACTTGACCGTTAGTTTGTGGGTGATAGACTAAAGCGTAGTCGAGCTTGATGCCCATGTTTTTGCACCAGAGTTTAACTTCGTCGGCCGTGAAGTTGGTGTCGTTGTCAGTTATGATGCTGTGGGGGACGCCATAACGGTGTACAACCCCGGATATGAAGTCTATCACTGGTCCGGATTCGGCCATCTATATAGGCTTGGCCTCTATCCATTTGGTGAATTTGTCCACCATGACCAGTAGATATTTTTGCTTGTGGGTTCCTCCTTTAAGGGGTCCAACCATGTCAAGCCTTCAGACCGCAAAAGGCCAGGTAATGGGTATGGTTTGTAGGGCGGTAGGCGGCATGTGGCTTTGGTTAGCGAATAATTGGCAACCGACGCATCACTGCACTAAGTCCTGAGCGTCTGCCCGGGCCGTCGGCCAATAAAATCCGGTATGGAAGGCCTTGCTTACGAGGGCCCGAGCTGCAGCGTGGTGCCCGCCGAGTCCGGCATGAATGTCAGCCAGAAGATTTCGCCCTTCCTCTTCGGAGATACACCTTTGAAGGACTCCGATTCTACTTTTCTTATAAAGCTCTCCCTCGTGCACTTTATAGGCTTTAGATCGCCGCACTATGCAGCGGGCCTTGTTTTGGTCCTCGGGAAGTTCCTGCCTAGTTAGGTAGGCTAGGAATGGTTCTGTCCACGGGGCAATGACTGCCATTATTGTGTGGGCTGACGGTGTTGTTTCGTTGGCGGAGCCACCAACTGTGTCAGAATGTTCGGTGAGGGGTAGTGTGGTTGTGTCCGGGCTGTTCTCGCCGAACTCTCCCTCCCATGATATGGATGGCTTGAAAAGCCTCTCTAGGAAGATGTTGGAGGGATGGCATCGCGCTTTGCACCAATGCGTGCCAACACGTCTGCTGCCTAGTTTTTCTCCCGGGCTATGTGGTGAAATTCGAGCCCCTCAAACCGAGCTGACATCTTTAAGACGATGTTGCGATAAGCTGCCATTTTCAGATCCTTGGCATCTAAGTCTCCATTTATTTGGGATATCGTGAGGTTTGAATCCCCGCGGACCTCTAGGCGCTGAATGCCCATGGAGACTGCCATCCAGAGACCATGTAGAAGGGCCTCGTATTTGGCCGCGTTGTTGGAGTCCGTGTACATTATCTGAAGTATGTATTGGACTGTATCTCCGGTTGGGGATGTCAGAACAATGCCAGCCCCCAGGCCAGCCAACATTTTGGAGCCGTCAAAGTGCATGATCCAGTTGGAATATGCGCCATACTCTTTAGGGAGCTCGGCTTCAGTCCATTCGGCGATGAAGTCGGCCAAAACCTGCGACTTAATAGCTCGCCGTGGCTTGTAAGTTATGTCGAACGGAAGGAGCTCAATGGCCCATTTGGTAATCCGGCCTGTTGCGTCGCGTTTGTTTATAATGTCATTAAGAGGTACTTCGGAGGCTACTGTTATTGAACACTCTTGGAAATAGTGTTGCAGCTTCCGGGATGCCATGAACACCGCGTATGCTATCTTTTGATAATGTGGGTACCGTGACTTGCATGGAGTTAGTACAGTGGACACGTAGTAAACTGGTTTTTGGAGAGGGAACTTGTGTCCGTCCGTTTCTCGTTCGACAACAAGCACCGCGCTTACAACTTGATGGGTTGCCGCGATGTATAATAGCATTGGTTCGCCCGTGTTGGGCGCGGCCAGGACCGGATTTGCTGCAATATAGCTTTGATTTCTTCGAGTCCGGCCGTGGCGGCATCCGTCCACTCGAAGTGTTCGGTGCGCCGCAGGAGGCGACAAAGGGGTAATGCCTTTTCTCCTAAGGGGAGATAAAGAGGCTTAGAGCCGCCACGCATCCAGTGAATTTTTGTATTTGCTTGAGGTCTTTTGGGATATCCAGTTGTGACAAAGCTTGGATCTTGGTTGAGTTTGCTTCAATTCCTCTACCGGATACGATGAAGCCCAAGAGCTTTCCGGCTGGTACGCCGAAAACGCATTTTTCTGGGTTGAGCTTAATGTCATATGCTTGGAGATTGTCGAATGTGAGCCTCAAGTCGTCTACTAGAGTTTTAACATGCTTGGACTTGATGACCACATCATCTACGTATGCCTCCACTGTTTTGCCGATCTGGTTTGCCAGACATGTCTGAATCATGCGCTGATATGTTGCGCCGGCGTTTTTGAGCCCGAAGGGCATTGTGTTGAAGCGGAATGGGCCGTATGGAGTAATGAATGCCGTTGCGGCTTGGTCTGGCTCTGCCATCTTAATTTGGTGGGTAGCCGGAGTATGCGTCGAGGAAGCACAATGAATTGTGTCCTGCGGTAGCGTCGATAATTTGATCGATGCGGGGGAGGTGGAAGGGATCCTTTGGGCAAGCCTTGTTAAGGTCCTTGAAATCGAGACATAGGCGCCATGATTTTTCCTTTTTTGGTACCATTACTAGGTTTGCTAGCTAGTCCGAATGTGTTATATCTCTGATGAATCCGGCCTCCAATAGTTTGGCTAGTTCCTCTCCCATGGCCTGTCTCTTGGGTTCGGAGAAGCGCCGAAGAGTTTGTTTGACTGGCTTGAATCCTTTTAGGATATTTAGGCTGTGCTCGGCCAGCCGGCGTGGGATTCCTGGCATGTCTGAAGGGTGCCAGGCAAAGATGTCCCAATTTTCCCGTAGGAATTCTCGTAGTGCGGCGTCTACATCGGGGTTTAATTGTGCCCCGACGGAGGCCGTTTTTGTAGGGTCCGTTGGATGGACTTGGAATTTGACTATTTCGTTCGCTGGTTTAAAAGAGGTGGACTTGGATCTCTTATCTAGTATCACATCGTCCCTGTCCACCGTGGAGCGCAATGCAGTTAGTTCCTCGGCCGCTAGGGCTTCGAATAATGCCTCGAGGGCCAGTGCGGCTGTCTTGTTTTCGGTGCGGAGCGCTGTGTCCGGATCACTAGCAAGAGTGATGATTCCGTTGGGTCCGGGCATTTTGAGCTTCGTGTACCCGTAATGGGGTATAGCTTGAAAAATTGTGAATGCTTCTCGCCCTAACAGAGCGTGGTATCCGCTGCTGAACGGGGCCATTTGAAATGTGACCTCCTCGGATCTGTAATTATCCGGCGTGCCGAACACCACATCCAGTGTGATTTTCCTTGAACAGCACGCTTCCCGGCTTGGTATTATTCCTCTAAAGGTTGTGTTGCTTCGCTCAATGCGGCTCCAGTCTATTTCCATTTTTCACAGGGTTTCCTCGTAGATGAGGTTCAGTCCGCTGCCGCCGTCCATGAGTACCTTTGTAAGCTGGAAGCCATCCACTATCGGACTGAGGACCAATGCGGCTGGTGCTCGGGCTGTCCGGAATTTAGGTTCGTCACTGGCATTAAAGGTAATAGCCATGTCACTCCATGGGTTTATTGTTGCTACTTGGTAGACTTCGGTAAGGCTGCGGAGCGTTCGTTTCTTTGCATTGTTTGATGTGAAAGTCTTGAAGACTGTTGACACTGTACTGGCGTTTATGGGGTGGTGCTCTGCGGATTCTGGAGTTAGAAGCTCCTCTCCACTTCTGGCCACCTGCCGGAGTATCCAACATGCTCTAAGGCTATGAGTTGGTGTGACTTCCCCTGAACTATGAATTTTGCAGGGTCCATTGAGCTATCCCTCCAGTACGGTTCCATACCATATAGAGGGTTTTTGTTTTTTGCTGTTTGGCCCAGGTGCCTGGCGATAATGCACCCTTTTGTTTCGGACTGGGATTGTATTCAGGGTCGGATTGTCCCAGAATTTTGTTTCGGTTTTTCGAACGCTTTCTGTTGCACAGTACTTTCGTACTATGGATGTCAAGTCGGCGAAGCGTGTAATATCGCGGCAACTTATGGCGTTGAGGATTCCGATGTCCGTGCAGTTGTTACAGAAGAATGAAATTGCATCCCTCTCGCGGCAGTCCTTTATCCTGTTTCTAACCAGGAGGAATCTGGCCCAGTAATGGTGTACTGTTTCCCCAGGCTCTTGCGAGATTTGGGATAGATCCCTTGTATTTGGGTGGGCGGGTGGATTTAAATCCGGAACCTCGCCCGATCTAAGACTCGGGGGCCAAGAAATTTCCGAATTCGGAATCTTGTTTTCTTGGACATTATTCAATGAATCAGGCCCGCTGCCTGACTTTAGGTTCAGGGCTTGGGCGACGTCCTCCCCTCCACGGATGTCCGGCTTGGAGGGGTCGGGAATCCAGACACATCTGGTCCTTAGGATGGGCGAAGATTCGCCGCATTGTTCTTCCACCACTTCAACGTGGTGGGTGACCTGGGGAGAGTCGATCTCTCTCTGCTCGGGTTTAAGCCCAATCTGGCCGTAATCTGTAGCGACTCCCAGGGCGTCGATGCGATCCAAGAGCTCATTTAGGGAAGAGAGCTCCATCGGATCTAACTGCTCGGCGAGTTCCGAGCTAATCTGAAGATTGCTTTCGATGACCCGAGAGGTCATCGCCGGCGCGGCCGCCGAACAGGCGGTCATCAAAAAACTGCCTAGCCGGAGAGTTTGGCCGACAGCCAAAGCTCCTTTAGCAACAGTGCCGTCTTTAAAGACGGGGTGCGACATCCTTCCTATCGGTGATGACACAGAGGAACTCTCAATGAAAGCACCAATGTCGGTGTCAAAACCGGCGGATCTCGGGTAGGGGGTCCTGGTGCGTCTAGGCGGATGGTAACAGGAGACAAGGGACACAATATTTTTACCCAGGTTCGGGCCCTCTCGATGGAGGTAAAACCCTACTCCTGCTTGATTAATATTGATGATATGGGTAGTACAAGAGTTGATCTACCACGAGATCGGAGAGGCTAAACCCTAGAAGCTATCCTATGGTATGATTGTTGTTCGTCCTACGGACTAAAACCCTCCGGTTTATATAGACACCGGAGAGGGCTAGGGTTACACAGAGTCAGTTACAATGGGAGGAGATCTTCATATCGTATCGCCAAGCTTGCCTTTCACGCCAAGGAAAGTCCCATCCGGACACGGGACGAAGTCTTCAATCTTGTATCTTCATAGTCCGGGAGTCCGGCCAAAGGTCATAGTCCGGCCATCCGGACGCCCCCTAATCCAGGACTCCCTCACTCATCGTTTAAGCCCAAGTGGGGTTACCACTTTTACATAATGCATTGATGTGTTCACACCATTAGAGTTGCTTTGACTCAAGTCTTAGAGTTAAGCTCCCCCTAGATGTGAGATCCCCTTTTAGAGGGATGAACTAACCTTGGGTTTTGTCGATGATGACTTCATGTAGGTGTTGAAGATGTGGATGCTCAATGTTGATGTAGATCATTTGGAGCAATCCATTGGAGTGAGTTGCACTTTCAACATACCTACATGGGTTAGTCCCACAAGGAACAAACAAGAATATCCATAGACATAGAGTGATGCACACACAAGATGATGTCCATGAAAACATTAGGTTACCTTGTTCCTTGCCTTACCAACATGAGGGTTTGTGACTCCTTGAACTAGTGCAAGATGTGGAAGTTGATTGCACTTGTCCTTGCCATAATAATATGAGTGAAGAATGTTGGCGGAGTCACCCTCAAGAACTCTCTAGTTCTTCTTCTTCGGGATCCACATCATCTTGATGGGAATCCTTGGAGTTGTAGTTGTACTTGATGAAGTAGAACTTGACGTAGTCTTGGGAATCCACTTGACCGAGGCCTTGGGTGCTTCTTCAAATGCATCAATCTCTTCTTGAAGCTTGTCCTTGCCTTTGTTCTTGTGGTCTTGTGGTGGAAGATCATCTTGAGCTTGTGTTCCCTTGAAGGAAGTAGGATCATACTTCACTTGTTGAGGAACAAACTTCGTCTTGGGGTATCAATCTTCTTCCCACTCAACTCCATTGGCATTGAACTTTCGTTCAAAACCAACACCTTGATTCTTCCGGTGCCTTCCTTGCTTGCGTACAATTTCCTCGAATTGCTTACTCCCGGCAAGGCTCTTGTAAACACCTTTCTCTATAACTCCCTTCAATAAGCTATTTTCTTTCTCAAGTGTAACTTGGCTAAGAGAATCATTAGTGGAATCAAGAGAACTACTAGAAGCAACAATATTGGATTTGACATTGTTATTATTGTTACTACTAGAGGAAGTATCTTTCTTGTACTTGTTACTAGACTTGACTTGAGGCATGTAAGTAGATAGGAGTAAACGCTTGGCAATGTAAGAAGAACTTTTCTTACGGAGATCATCATTGATTGCTTTTAAGAACTCATGCTCTTGCTCAAGATTGAGCTTTTCAAAACGTAACTTCTCATGAGCCCTTAAAAGTTCTCAATGATTTTTGAAGATAGTTCCATGAGCTAACTTAAGAGTATTTAGTTCTTTAGTTAGAAGCTCAATCTTCTCCTTATCATTGTCATTCGTTTTATCTTGTTTAGCATGATTAAGTGATGTTTCATCATAGTATTCATCACTAGAGTTGTCAACAAGTAAATCATCATCCACAAGCAAGTCATCTTCATCACTATTGAAACCAACATACTCAGGATGTGTTACCTTTGGACCTTTGGCCATGAAGCATCTTCCAATTCCTTCATTTGGTGAATCAAATATGTCGTAGGAGTTGGTTGACACAAGTGCTAGACCAGCAACACCTTCATCTTGAGTATATTCGGAGTCGGAGTGATAGCTTCTCTCGGAGTGTTTGTCAGAGTCGGAGCCGGAAACCCATTCACCAACATGAGCTTGATGTCTTCGTTTTGTGTAGCTCCTTGATGGCTTGTCCTTCCTTTCTGAATCTTTGCTTCTCCGTGAGGATCTTTGTTCATAACGATCATCTCTACTCCTTCTCTCTCTTGGTGGTGATTCCTCTCTTTTGCTTCTTCTTTTTGGAGAATCTTCTCTTCTTTTGTAGGGTGCCGTACACTCATTGGAATAGTGTCCAGGCCTCCCACAATTGTAGCAATTGCACTCTCGACTAGAAGATCTTTTGTCATGGTAAGACCTTGACTTGGAGCTTCTTTCTTTACTTCTACTCTTGTAGAATTTGTTGAAGTTCTTCACCATTAAGCTCAGTTCTTCATTGAAGGTTTGTTTCTCACTTGATGATGCAGGGGCTTCACTTGAGGCTTTGTAAGCATCACTTGACTTGTTGTGAAGTTCCTCCTTATCCTTGAGTGACATCTCATGAGCAACAATTCTTCCAATGACTTCCGTTGGCTTGAGATCTTTGTAGTTTGGCATCATTTGGATCAATGTGCACACGGTATCATACTTTCCATCCAATGCTCTTAGGATCTTCTTGATGATGAATCTGTCGGTCATCTCTTCACTCCCTAAGCCGGCAATCTCATTTGTAATAAGAGCAAGCCTAGAGTACATTTCAGCGACACCTTCACCATCCTTCATTTTGAACTTGTCAAGCTGACTTTGGAGCACATCCAACTTGGATTCCTTGACGGATTCGGTACCTTCGTGCATATCAATCAAAGCGTCCCAAATTTCCTTTGCATTCTCAAGATGGCTGATTTTGCTGAATTCTTCGGGGCACAATTCGTTGAAGATGATATCACAAGCTTGAGCGTTGTATTCCAGCACCTTCAATTCTTCCGCATTAGCTTCACGGTTCGGCTCTCTCCCATCAAATACTTCACCTTGCAAGCCAATACAAATAATAGCCCAAACGGCGGGGTTATGTCCGAGAATATGCATTTTCATCTTATGCTTCCAACTAGCAAATTAGTACCATCAAAGTAAGGACCTCTATGGTGATAATTTCCCTCGCTAGACGCCATACTCTCCTAGGTTGTGAAACCAAGGCTATGACCACCAAAAGCTATGGAAATCAAAGCAAATGGAGACCAATGCTCTGATACCACTTGTAGGACCTTGAAGTATGTCTAGAGGAGGGGTGATTAGACTACTTGACCAATTAAAAACTTAACCTTTTCCCAATTTTAGAGTTTGGCAGATTTTAGCTATCTTAGGACAAGTCAAGCAATCATCACACTATTCAAGCAAGCATGCAAAGAGTATATAGGCAGCGGAAATTAAAGCATGCAACTTGCAAGAAAGTAAAGGGAAGGGTTTGGAGGATTCAAACGCAGTTGGAGACACGGATGTTTTTGGTGTGGTTCCGATAGGTGGTGCTATCGTACATCCACGCTGATGGAGACTTCAACCCACGAAGGGTAACGGATGCGCAAGTCCACGGAGGGCTCCACCCTAGAAGGGTCCACGAAGAAGCAACCTTGTCTATCCCACCATGGCCGTCGCCCACGAAGGACTTGCCTCACTAGCGGTAGATCTTCACGAAGTAGGCGATCTCCTTGCCCTTACAAACTCCTTGGTTCAACTCCACAATCTTGTCGGAGGCTCCCAAGTGACACCTAGCCAATCTAGGAGACACCACTCTCCAAGAAGTAACAAATGGTGCGTTGATGATGAACTCCTTGCTCTTGTGCTTCAAATGATAGTCACCCCAACACTCAACTCTCTTTCATAGGATTTGGATCTGGTGGAAAGAAGATTTGAGTGGAAAGCAACTTGGGGAAGGCTAGAGATCAAGATTCATATGGTAGGAATGGAATATCTTGGCCTCAATACATGAGTAGGTGGTTCTTTCTCAGGAATCGTAAGTTGGAAGTGTAGGTTTAGTCTGATGGCTCTCTCCACGAATGAAGAGGAGGTGGAGGGGTATATATAGCCTCCACACAAAATCTAACCGTTACACACAATTTACCAAACTCGGTGGGACCGATTCAACAGACTCGGTCGGACCGATTTAGTAAACCTAGTGACTGTTAGTGATTTTCGGTGGGACTGACATGCAACTCGGTGAGACCGATTCGGTTAGGGTTAGGGCATAA
>NW_021200486.1:0-1294 GCF_002162155.2 Triticum dicoccoides
CCTGGTAGCTTGCTACTGCTCCGGAACACTTAGGCTGGCCGGCATGTGTCCTTCTTCGATCCTGTGTCTGTCCCTTCGGGGAAATGTCACGCGATGAATACCGGAGTCCTGTTAGCCCGCTACAGCCCGGTTCACCGGAGTCCTGTTAGCCCAGTGCTACAGCCTGGATTCACTCGCTGATGACCGACACGTTCGATGCTGGGTCATGGATGCCTGTCCCTGTAAGTTAGTGCCACTTTGGGTTTACGACTAGCCATGTCAGCCCGGGCTCTTTATCATATGGATGCTAGCGACACCATCGTATACGTGTGCCAACAGGCGCAAACGGTCCCGGGCAAGGGTAAGGCGACACCCGTGGGGATACCGTGCGTGAGGCCGCAAAGTGATATGAGGTGTTACATGCTAGATCGATGTGGCATTGAGTCAGGGTCCTGACAATCTATGACCCCTCCCTCTCTTCTCGTGGATCGCACCCTCTGGCCCTCTCTATAAGATATGGATATGCCTCTATTTCACACACATTGCATGCAAAATTTTGTTTGAGATGTCATCGACACATATTCCCACAAATACATTCACGAAATCACCACCCCCCCAAAACAAAAAACACTCACGAGCGCACACGCCATTTGTCTAGGTTTGTATCTCTCTTACACACACCCACGTAGGTGGGGGCGTGCATGAAGAAAAGAGGTGCATGCACGGTGCACGTACTCCCGTCTATTTCCCAACCACACCTGCGCGGGTAAACGGTGGAGCTCATTTCTGTACAAAAAGGCAGCCCACATGGTAATTGGGCACGTGTACTGGTTGTCCACTTGATGGAGGATCGTCTACCACGGGTGAACAAACAAATTGTGACTTGACGCATTATGTTAAAAAAGAGGCAAACCATGTGGGGCCTACCTTAGAGGCAAGGCTCTATACACTGGAGTACTTTTGATGTGTCCCGTCAACTCGCTGAACGAGGAGAAGCTTGCTTAGTATGCCGTCTCCCCCGCCAACGGGCACGGTGGCTCGCAGGATGAGGTGAAGCTTGCTTACTAGTACGCCTTACGCCCGCTCCCTCGCCCATGCACGCGGTGGATCGCAGGACGAGGAGAAAATTTTACTACTCCCTCCGTTTACTCCTCGTCCCTACCTTGGGTAGATAGATTATCATATTGCTTGGAATATATGTCCTTTAGTACATTTCAATATGAACTACTAGTACATACTCCAAACACTGATGTATATAGATGTATTTTAGAGTGTAGATTCACTCATTTTGCTCCGTATGTAGTCCATATTGAAA
>NW_021200487.1:0-1354 GCF_002162155.2 Triticum dicoccoides
TGCATCTACATACCCTTGTAGATCGCTAAGCGGAAGCGTTCAAGTGAACGGGGTTGATGGAGTCGTACTCGTCGTGATTCAGATCACCGATGATCAAGTGCCGAACGGACGGCACCTCCGCGTTCAACACACGTACAGCCCGGTGACGTCTCCCACGCCTTGATCCAGCAAGGAGAGAGGGAGAGGTTGAGGAAGACTCCATCCAACAGCAGCACAACGGCGTGGTGGTGGTGGAGGAGCGTGGCAATCCAGCAGGGCTTCGCCAAGCACCATGGGAGAGGAGGAGGAGGGAGAGGGGCAGGGCTGCACCAACGAGAGATCAAATCGCGTGTTATGGGCAGCCCCTATGCCTCATATATATAGGGGAAGGGGAGGGCTGCGCCCCCTTTAGGGTTTCCCACCCCAAGGGGCGGCGGCCAGCCTCCAGATGGCATCTGGTGCGCCGGCCAAGAGGGGGGGGAGGAGTCCATCCTCCCCAAGGCACCTCGGAGGTGCCTTCCCCCTTGAGGACTCTTCCCTCTAGGGTTCCCTAGGCGCATGGGCCTCTTGGGGCTGGTGCCCTTGGCCCATGTAGGCCAAGGCGCACCCCCTACAGCCCATGTGGCCCCCCGGGGCAGGTGGCCCCACCCGGTGGGCCCCCAGGACCCTTCCGGTGGTCCCGGTACAATACCGATGACCCCGAAACTTGTCCCGATGGCCGAAACAGGACTTCCTATATATAAATATTTACCTCCGGACCATTCTGGAACTCCTCGTGACGTCCGGGATCTCATCCGGGACTCCGAACAACATTCGGTAACCACATACAAGCTTCCTTTATAACCCTAGCGTCATCGAACCTTAAGTGTGTAGACCCTACGGGTTCGGGAGACATGCAGACATGACCGAGACGTTCTCCAGTCAATAACCAATAGCGGGATCTGGATACCCATGTTGGCTCCCACATGTTCCACGATGATCTCATCGGATGAACCACGATGTCAAGGACTCAATCGATCCCGTATTCAATTCCCTTTGTCTATCGGTATGTTACTTGCCCGAGATTCGATCGTCGGTATACCGATACCTTGTTCAATCTCGTTACCGGCAAGTCACTTTACTCGTTCCGTAACACATCATCCCGTGATCAACTCCTTGGTCACATTGCGCATATGATGATGTCCTACCGAGTGGGCCCAGAGATACCTCTCCGTTTACACGGAGTGACAAATCCCAGTCTCGATCCGCATAAAACAATAGATACTTTCGGAGATACCTGTAGTGCACCTTTATAGTCACCCAGTTACGTTGTGACGTTTGATACACCCAAAGCACTCCTACGGTATCCAGGAGTTACACGATCTCATGGTCAAAG
>NW_021200488.1:0-622 GCF_002162155.2 Triticum dicoccoides
AGAAGAAGAAGAAGAAGAAGAAGAAGAAGAAGAAGAAGAAGAAGAAGAAGAAGAAGAAGAAGAAGAAGAAGAAGAAGAAGAAGAAGAAGAAGAAGAAGAAGAAGAAGAAGAAGAAGAAGAAGAAGAAGAAGAAGAAGAAGAAGAAGAAGAAGAAGAAGAAGAAGAAGAAGAAGAAGAAGAAGAAGAAGAAGAAGAAGAAGAAGAAGAAGAAGAAGAAGAAGAAGAAGAAGAAGGAGAAGAAGGAGGAGGAGAAGAAGAAGAAGGAGGAGAAGAAGAAGGAGAAGAAGAAGAAGGAGAAGGAGAAGAAGAAGAGGAAGGAGAAGAGGAAGGAGGATGAGAAGAAGAAGAAGAAGAAGAAGACGAAGAAGAAGAAGAAGAAGAAGAAGAAGAAGAAGAAGAAGAAGAAGAAGAAGAAGAAGAAGAAGAAGAAGAAGAAGAAGAAGAAGAAGAAGAAGAAGAAGAAGAAGAAGAAGAAGAAGAAGAAGAAGAAGAAGAAGAAGAAGAAGAAGAAGAAGAAGAAGAAGAAGAAGAAGAAGAAGAAGAAGAAGAAGAAGAAGAAGAAGAAGAAGAAGAAGAAGAAGAAGAAGAAGAAGAAGAAGAAGAAGAAGAAGAAGAAGAAGAA
>NW_021200489.1:0-1730 GCF_002162155.2 Triticum dicoccoides
AGTTTTATATACCCTTGATGAAGAACGCAATGAACTGAGAGATGAACTGGAGAAGCTCGTCCATTCAGATCTTCCATGCCCTAACTTGGCGGAGGAAAACAGTTATGGCGGCGGTGGAGGTGAAGATTTCCGCGGCCGGCGTGAGTATGACAGCGACAAGGTCGAGGTAGCTAAGCTCTTCCTCACCGGCGACGATGGAGATTAGCGGCGGCACTAGGTCAGAAAGCTCGAGCGGGAGAGGGAGAGGTCGAGTGGAGAAAATGAACTGAGGCGTACGGGGAGGGGTATTTATAACGCAGTGAAAAACTATTCATCCGAAGAATTTGGACGAACATGCCCCTGACCCTTGCCATCCTACCGACATGTGTCACCCACGTATAGAGAGGTGGAGATCGTGTGAGATTGTGGGTGATTTGTTTAATCCAAGTCATGGGATGTGGAAGGATTTGAACATTTCGCTCGTAAATTCTTCAGCTATCAAGGACACAGTGAAGATTTAGAATGGGATTCAAATAGAATGCACATGAAGAATTTGTGAATAGACTGGGTTGAGTATAGCATAGAGGGGGAACGGGTCCGATCACATTCACTTAGATGAAAAAGCAACATGAAGAATTAGCTATAAGTGAATGCTACAGAGGACATGAAAAACTCAAATATATATATATGTATATATATATATATATATATATATATATATATATAGCAATGAAGAACAACGACGAAAAGACTCAGGAAATTGAAAAAACTCAAAAAGAAGATTTTCAACTTTGGTTGGTGGCGTAACCCACTGTATAAGAATGATGATTTCAGACACCGCGTACAATTGTCGTAGGGTTCTGAGAATCAAATTCTTCGCTAATTTCTTCACACTTAGAGGGTTAGTCTTCATTGATTGAAGAAAAACGTTACTTCGTGTGTTGCACATCTAAGTCATCATTGCATAAGTGTTAGGATGTGTGTCCTTTTCAAATAACATTCAAAGATTCTAAGATATTTAGCTCACACTGCAACTTGCTAAATCTCTTCTCATCCAAGGGCTTTGTGAAGATATTGGCCAGCTGATCTTTAGTATTTGCATGGTCGATGGAGATGTCGCCCTTCAACACGTGGTCACGAAGAAAATGATGACGAATCTGGATGTGCATTGTCTTCGAGTGCTGAATTGGGTTGTGAGCAATCTTGATAGCACTATCATTTTTGCAGTAGAGTGTCACATTCTTCACATTGGTGCCATAGTCCTTGAGGGTTTGCTTCATCCATAGCAATTGAGCACAGCAAGATCTAGCGGCAATGTACTCAGCTTCAGCAACAGAGAGTTATATGCAGTTATGTTTCTTCGAGTACCAACATACCAAGGATCGTTCGAGGAAATGGCATGTGCCTGATGTTCACTTGTGGTCCTCCCGATCACCAGCATAGTCAGAGTCGGAATATCCAATGAGATCAAAAGAGGAGCCCTTGGGATACCATAATCCAAGTGTTGGAGTGTGAGCTAGATATTGAAGAATGTGCTTCACAGCATTATGGTGTGATTCCTTCAGTGTAGCTTGAAATCGGGCACGCATGCAAACACTAAGCATAATATCCGACCTAGATGCACATAGATACAATAAAGAGCCAATCATGGAGCGGTATACCTTTTGATCGAAGTCTTTATCATTTTTATCAGTGCATAGATGGCCATTTTTGGGCATAGGGATTTTGACGCCTTTGCAATCTTGCATGCC
>NW_021200490.1:0-818 GCF_002162155.2 Triticum dicoccoides
TCACCGTAAACACCACATTTCTAGCTATTTCCATAGCATCGAATCTGGTTGGTCGAATAACTGAACGTCTATCAATCTTCGTACCAGGTGCATCCAGACATTCCATCGCTCTCCAACTAACTGTAACATCCCAAATTTCCAATTTAGAATGTTATACATAGATCATCATATGCATATCATATTTTATTGCATTTTGGTTTGATCCTAGAAATTCTAAACAACCCAAGGACCCACAGAGAGAGTTGGGTATTTCGTTATTTTCATATTTGAGTTTTCTCAAATTTTGAAAAGAGGATCATTTGGTTTTAATCATTTTCTCTCTAAAATATTTCCAATATTAAAATAAAAGAGAGAAGATAAAATGATTTCTCCAAAATAAAAGAAATATTGGAGGAAAAATGTTAAAATCAAATAAGTATTTTATTTGGACTTTTATTGCTATTTTATTTGAATTAGGAAAAAAATGCATTTTTCAAAATTACATTAGAGGCCCAAATAAATGTTCATTTTGTTCGCAATATTATTAGAGGACCACGAAAATTTATTTCAGGATTTTTGGACTCCGTTTAGTATTTCTTTTATTTGTTTTTCCGTGTCAGTTTATTAAAAGAAAAAGTGACCGACCTACCCGGGCCGTGCCCGACCCGAACACCCCGCCCAGCCGGCCTTTATAAGGCCGAGGTCGACCCCGCCAGCCCAGCCGCCCGCCCCGCCCTAAAACCCTAGCCGTCGCGCCCTCGCTACCGACTTCGTTGTCGCCGCTGCTCGCGCGCCGCCTCCCGCTCGCAGCCGACTGTCCCGCCGCCGCCGCCGTTCCG
>NW_021200491.1:0-872 GCF_002162155.2 Triticum dicoccoides
TGGGACGTCCTCCCACCTCCTTGGCCGCCACCCCTTGCTCCTATATAAGTAGATCCATCTAGTAGCTTTTCCTGGGGATTTGTTTAGTTAAAAGTTAGCCAACGCAACTTCGTGTACTTCGTTTGTGTCCAACGACCAGACCAAGACCGCTTTCGGATCCCCACCTTTATCAATACTTCATACATATTTGCAATATTCAGATTGCTTTTATCATATTCTTGCTCGTTCTTCGATTGCTTGCAGGAATAGACCTTCGTGGTCAGGTTGATCGTGCACCGGCGTGGTCAATAACCTCTGGAGATTGGTTTAGCGATTGCTAAGGCGCAACGTCGTGCACGTTTGTAGTCGGATCGTCAAAGTCGTCTCCACCAAATCGATAGTTACCATCTCATCGAAAGATCGGGACACCCCGCCTCTATCAAGTGGTATCAGTTTTCACGTTGCTCGGTGAGAATTTCCAGTTTTCCTAGATTAGATTTATTTTCTTACCTATTATCCAAGAAAAATCCACAAAATAGAGTTAGATCTATTCATCCTTTGTCCAAGCCAGTCTGAGCCTTTGCAATTTTCTTTTCATTGCTTGCATAGTTGAATTATCGGTTGCATCGTCGTGTCGAGTTGCTGGTCTTAGTGTCTAGGTCGTTTAGAGTTTCGAGTTCTGTTCACATTAGTCACGTCGCCGCTGCATCATTATCCCTTCCGCTGTCCACCACCCATCCATCAATTTCCTCCACATGCTACCCACCGTTCATTGTCATAATCATAGTTGAGATCGTTCCCATCTTCGCTTGATCCACTCTACATCTTATCTAGTTTGTTTTGGAAAGAGGGAGAGAGAAAAAAAAGATAGAGAAAAAAAACGAGAGAAAAAA
>NW_021200492.1:0-1672 GCF_002162155.2 Triticum dicoccoides
GGGGAGAGAGGGAATCGGGTCGAGGGCTCACCGCGGTTCTTCTGGTGCTGCTGGCGAGGCAGGGGAGGCACGGGGTCCGGCGAATCGACGGAGGGGAGCTTCGGTGGCCGGCGACGGAACGGCGATGGTGGCGGCGTTGCAGGGCTTCCGGAGGGCCGTGGGTCGGTGGGAAGGAAGGAGGGGGTCGAGGCGGAGCTCGTGGGTGTGTCGGAGAGGCTAGGGGTGGCCGGTGGCCACGAGAGAGCTCGTCGGCGGCGGCGGGTGTGTTCGGTGGCTGCGCGCGAGAGAGCCAGAGGAGGAGAGGAGCTCGGGGAGAGAGTGAGAGGCCTGGGGGGGTGCGTGGCGTCGCGAACGGGGTCCAGGGCAACGAGAGGAAGCAGGAGGTGGCTAGGGGGGGAAGCAGGAGGTGGCCGAGGCAGCGTCGGCGAGCGCCACGCCTCGCCTCTGTTCGTCCTCCTGGCAGAGGAGGAAGAGGACAAGGGGGGAAGGAGGTGGGCTGGGCCTGCGTGGGCTGCACAGTGTTGGGCTGTGGGTGGCTGCCAGGTAAGGTCCAGGTAAGGTTTCTCTCCTCTCTTTTATTTCTATTCTGTTTTATATTTTTCTATTTCTGCAATTTGTTTTTGATTTGTTTTAAAATATCAAATCATTTTATAAAATCCTGGAAATAATTATGGGTACTTTCTGAATTATTTCAGTGACCCTTATCAATTTCCAACATTTATTTGAGCATTTAAATTATTTATAGTATTTAAATGCTCAAAGTCAAATACAATATGATTTAATTCAAAAATCCAAAAATGACCTAAGAATATAATCATCATTTTTGGCAGAGGTTTCCACCTTAACCAGAAATCATGAACTTTTCTTAGGAACCTTTTGGGTTTATTGAAAAGATTTTAATTCACCCTAGTTGAGTTGATTTAATGCTAGGGTTTGAACATCCCCATTTCAATTTTAGGCAAAAATTTAAACATGATGCAAACATGAAGCTAGCCTAGAGCACTACCAGCAGCTAGGGATGTGACAACTGACCCCCACTAAACAAGAATCTCGTCTCGAGATTCAAGCGTAGGGCAGGGTGAAAGGGGAACGCAAACTAGCACAATCTTCACGATCCAGGTTGCACTTCAAATGAACGTTGATTTGAACACCAACTTTGTCTTGTCGTCTTGCTCTGAGAACTCCAGCTATCATGACCACGAGGGGAAAGGAAAGACCCTGGAAGGGTCGATCTTCTCGAAGATCGAACAACTCACGGAATGAGACATAGGACCATCTCTCGGGTTTAGACACGAGATACACATCAAGAGGGGTGGAAAGAAACGGATGACGAAGGTTCACTAGGTAGACAACGATTCCACACCTAAGAAGGTGGTAAACGATTGTCCACGTAGCGAGGAGTTGAGTTGCCATAATACCATAACGATACACCTTAGGGAAGGTGACTCGTAGAGATATTTCCTTAAGTGGCAAAAAGAATTACTTTTGATTCATAGATCATTGAAACTCTTTGAACCAGCCTAAGACAATTCTCGAGCGATCGTTTGGAGGGGGTCGGTAGAATGGCATACTCGGACTTGGATGATGTGGATTACCTTGTTGAAGACAACGTAATGGATGAGTTTGCTTATCACCGGAAATGGAAGAGACCCATGGTAGAATGGCACATTGG
>NW_021200493.1:0-1690 GCF_002162155.2 Triticum dicoccoides
TTGTTCGATAAGTTCTCCCAGTCAATCTCGTCGGCTTGTGATCCTGGCATGGTTAGCAGCAATAGAAACACACAAGAATATGATCCTACAGACTACTAAGAAGTGGTGGTGGTGTATCACAAATCCGTCAAGCAAATCTCAAATTCTTACCAGTTCTTAGCCAGCAGCAGGCGGTGATCGGCAACCGTTGTAGTCAAAAAACTCTCAAAGCTTGGATAGAGCGATTACCAGGGAGAGTCAAACACACGACGTAGATGTATGTGGAGCTGGGAAGGCTTATAGTATGGTAGCAAAAAGGGTCAGCAATAATCAATTCAGAGATGCAAAGTTGAATAAACGCTCAACGACAGTACTGTGCTGGTCCTAGGCTAGACTGTGCTAGAGACGCGAGCCTAGAACACCAACAAAATCACGGCGCGGCACGTAAACAAGGGAAAAGCACACTCTGAATTTTTTTTTCGCTCTTTTTTTTGCGCTCTTTTTTTTTGCGCTGCTTTTTTTTTGCGAAAAATCACTACAATGGCGAGTGTCTCAAAACTCTTCCTAGGTCAAACTGACAGGATGGTCACGAATTTTTTTTTCGACCAAAATTTTTTTTTTCGACTGCCCGGACCCAAAAACTGGAAACGGGTCAAAAAAAACTTCCTATAATGGCACCTGTCTCAAAACACTCAGAAACACCTAAAAATAGGATAGCCGGAATTTTTTTCGAAAAATGCGTTTTCGAAAAATTTTGGGCCTAAACGGAGGGTGGTTTCCGGACACTTTTTTTTTCGAAACCTACTCCGGCAAGGAAACACGAATCGGAAACTAGATGGATCTCGAAAACAAACCTAATAAGCAAAGAACTCGGATTGGTGGTGGATATATGGTGGTGGTATATGGCAGCGGTGGTGGTAGCGGTGGTAGTATATGGATATGGATCGGTGGTGGTATATGGACACGGATTGGTGGTGGTATATGGATACGGATTCGGTGCGGTGGTGGTAGATGGCAGGGGCGATGATGATGGTGCGGCGGCGGCGTGACAAACTTATGACCAGAACTCGAAACTCTAAAAGACTAGACTCTAAGACCAGCAACTAGACACGACGATGCAACCGCAAATTCAACAAAGCAAAACCCTAAAAAGATTATGCAAGGCTCAGATTGGTTCGGATATGATGAACTAACCCTAATTTTTTTGTGGCTTTTTCGTGGACTATAGGTATGAAGAACACACTCGATCTAAACTACAAAAAACTGTAAAATCTCACCCGAGCAACCTGGAAATCTGATACCACTTGATAGAGGCAAAGGTGTCCCGTCTTTCGATGAGATGATGGATATCGCTTTGGTGGAAGTGGACTTTGACGATCCGACTACGAACGTGCGAGGACGTCGCGCCTTAGCAATCGCTAAACCAACTCCGAGAGGTTATTGACCACGCCGGAGCATGATCAACCTGACCACGAGGGTCTGTTTCCTGCGAGCAATCCAAGAACAAGCAAGAAACAAAGATTGCAATCTGGATATTGCGAATATAAGATGAAAGCTTTATTGATCAAGGTGGGGTTCTGTGACACCTTTGTCTGGTCGTTGAACACAAACGAAGTATGCGAAGTTGCAGCTATGGCGAACTTTTAATCTAAACAAAACCCAAAGTCTAAACGATGCCCTAAGGGCTGTATATATGGAGGAAGAGGGGGGG
>NW_021200494.1:0-1153 GCF_002162155.2 Triticum dicoccoides
TTTTCCTTGGGATTTGTTTAGTTAAAAGTTAGCCATTGCAACTTCGTGTACTTCGTTTGTGTCCAACGACCAGACCAAGACCGCTTACACATCCCCACCATTATCAATACCTCATATATATTTGCAATATTCAGATTGCTTTATCATATTCTTGCTCATTCTTCGATTGCTTGCAGGAATAGACCTTCGTGGTCAGGCTGACCGTGCTTCCGGCATCGTCAGTAACCTCAGGAGATTGGTTTAGCGATTGCTAAGGCGCAACGTCGTGCACGTTTGTAGTCGGATCGTCAAAGTCGTCTCCACCAAATCGATAGTTATCATCTCATCGAAAGATCGGGACACCCCCGCCTCTATCAAGTGGTATCAGTTTTCAGGTTGCTCGGTGAGATTTTACAGTTTTTCATAGTTTAGATCGCATCTGTCATTCATACCTACAGTCCATGAAAAAGCCACAAAAAAAAGTTAGATCGGTCACATTAATCACGCCACCGCTGCATCATTATCTCTTCCGCTGTCCACCACCCATCCATCAATTTCCACCACGTGCTACCCACCATTCATTGTCATAATAATAGTTGAGATCTAGTTTGTTTTGGAAAGAGTGAGAAAAAAAGAGAGAAAAAAAACGAGAGAAAAAAAAGTCAGAGAAAAAAAGGAGAAGAAAAAGAAAAAAAAAGCGTGAGAAAAAAAAAGAGAGAAGAAAAAAAAATTGGATCTATCTAGAATCAATCTCGTACCTGAATTCGGATTGGAATCTGTTTTGCGCACTGTTCAGTAAAACAGGTGTATCTTCCTCATACGAAGTCCGTTTTGGCTCCGTGAGTACTCAAATTGAAGATAGCGACGAGCTGCATCTAAATAGTTGCAGAAGCTAGTTCAATATTTGACACCTCAAAATCGGCTTCTAAATAGGTCTTTTTGCCCTCTGAAGTTCGTGAACACAGCTTGTTCCAATTTTTCAGGCCAGTTTTAGAATTCTTTGACTCCTCATATCAACTCGGAATTGAGTGATTCTTTTTGCATTGGAAAGCTTGAGTTAGTGGCATTCTTTGAAAGAATTTATCAGAAAATTGTCTCAAACTTTTCAAGAGGAAAGTTGGAGAGAGAGTTGTTGTATATCCTGCTTGGCAGTTGTTTTTCATCATTATCTTCA
>NW_021200495.1:0-1393 GCF_002162155.2 Triticum dicoccoides
GCTTCGGCTGATACCACGACGTCGGGATACCCATAACTACTCCCACGTAGATGGTTAGTGCGTATAGGCTCGTAGCCGACTCAGATCAAATACCAAGATCTCGTTAAGCGTGTTATGTATCCGCGAACGCCGAACAGGGCCAGGCCCACCTGTCTCCTAGGTGGTCTCAACCTGCCCTGTCGCTCCGCCACAAAGTAACAGTCGAGGGCCGTCGGGAACCCAGGCCCACCTCTACCGGGATGGAGCCACCTGTCCTTTCAGCCCCCTCGTCAGAATCACTTGCGGGTACTCAATGAGCTGACCCGACTTTAGTCACCATCTGTATAGTATGTATGTATGTATAGTATATACCCGTGATCATCTCCCAAGTGATCACGGCCCGATAGTATAGCAAGGCAGACTGACAAGAATGTAGGGCCAATGATGATAAACTAGCATCCTATACTAAGCATTTAGGATTGCGGGTAAGGTATCAATGACTGTAGCAGCAATGACAGGCTATGCATCAGAATAGGATTAACGAAAGCAGTAACATGCTACACTACTCTAATGCAAGCAGTATAGAGAAGAGTAGGCGATATCTGGTGATCAAAGGGGGGGGCTTGCCTGGTTGCTCTGGCAAGAGAGAGGGGTCGTCAACTCCGTAGTAGAACTGGTCAGCAGCAGCGTCGGTCTCGTAGTCTACCGGAGAGAAGAGGGGGAAGAAATAATGAATACAGAGCAAACAAAGCATCACAAAATATAACAAGGCAATACGCGGTGTTCGGTGTGCCCTAACGCGGTAGTAGGTGATACCGGTGAAGGGGGGAAAACATCCGGGAAAGTATTCCCGGTGTTTCGTGTTTTCGGACAGATGAACCGGAGGGGGAAAGTTGCGTGTTTGATATGTTAGGGGTGTGTGGTGGACGAACGGACTGCGTATCCGGAATCGTCCCGTCGTTCTAAGCAACTTTCATGTTGAAAATATTTTAATCCGAGTTACGGATTAAAAGTTATGATTTTCTAAAGATTTTGTTAATTTCTGGAATTTAATTGATTACTTAAATTAATTCGAAAAATAGATTAATGACATCAGCATGACGTCATGCTGACGTCAGCAGTCAACAGAGTTGACTGGTCAACCTGACCAGTGGGTCCCACTGGTCAGTGACACATTTTAATTAACAGATTAATTAGTCTATCAAAATTAATTAGTGGGTGGGCCCCACTGTCATACTAAATAATTTAGCTAATTAACAGTAGTTAATTAGATTAACTAATCAGTAGGTTAATTAATCTTATTTGGTTAATTTTAATCAGAATTAATTAAGTTAATTAATTAATTAATTATATTTATCACTAATTGTTTATTTATATATTTATATTAATATATTTTTTTTTAATTCCTTTTTTT
>NW_021200496.1:0-1346 GCF_002162155.2 Triticum dicoccoides
AGTGGAGTACTCGTGGCGCCAGGCCGCGCGGGCGCCACGGCGGAGCGGGCGCTGGAGCTGCTGCGCGCGACAGCTGGCAGAAGCACTGGCGGTGCCAGGCCGTGCGGGCGCCACGGTGGAGCGCGCGCTTGAGCTTCTGCGCACGACGGCTAGCGGCGCCGCGGTGGTGCTCATGGAGGCCATCAACGCGCCCGTTCCGGCGCGCGCAGTGGAGGGCACGTCCTCGGCCCATTTACGTGCAGTGGCATCTCGGTGTACTGAACGACGACGGTGGTCGATGTTGGCGGCGTGGAGCTCTGTGGCGGCGGCGGAAGAAGTCGGTGGCGCTCGGGAGTGGGAGCGTGGAGGGTCGCGCGACAGGGAGCACATGATGCGCGGGTCAACAATTGGATCTCGAAGGGCGGCGCTCCATTGGCTCTCGAAGAACAATTGGATCACGCACAAAAGCTTTTCAATGAAACACCTCATAGCAACAGAGATGTGAAGAAGATGATTGTCTAGTCATTGACAGGTGGGTCCCACGTCTTATTTGCCACATCAGTTGGTCAAAGTTTATAGTCTTCGCCAGGTCAGCCTGAGAGATGGGCCCTACATGTCGGTTTGGCTGTTTTCGCGATCAAATCCAAGCATCAGTGCTCCGGTTACAGATTATGCACAATTTCGATGATTTCTGACACAAATGCGGCGCCAAGTTGTTATTCTAGCCCTAAATGTGTTGGTTTTGTGTAAATAACTCGGTGAAGTAAGCCACTGATGGCGACCATGAAGTGAAAGAGAAAATTTGATAAGGTTGTGAGCTGCATAATTTGATGCTCGACCTCCAAAGACAAAGTTAGGACTATCAAAATTGGTACTAGCAATCTCTTGAAGGACGCGAATTTATGGGACACGGTGGCATGCGAGGATGTAATCTGGGCAGTCCATGCATGCTATGTGATTAGAACTTTATATAGCGCTTGAATGAATACGCCAACGCTATGCTAGGTTAATTCAGCAAATACATGTATATGGCTGGTGGTTGGGCATCTTAAATGAAGCTGATACATATTTGAGAGATCAATGTGAGGTGTTGCGCCAGTGGCTGATACATATTTGAACTTTTTACATATTGTAGACACATGCCTCTTGAACACTCACAAATTTTGTCAGAATTTTGTGACACATTTACATACCTTTTTGAAAAATGGTAGCATGGTAGCATGTAATGTGTGGTAGCATCTAATATTTTCCCCTTTCGCCTGAAGCTGGTAGCACATAAATGGACAGTAACTCAATGCGTACTTATCTGCATTAAGTGGCAGGGGGCGTGCTGTAGTTATCCATTCAGCCTGACAAAAACTTAATGC
>NW_021200497.1:0-3908 GCF_002162155.2 Triticum dicoccoides
AATGTGTTTGGGGTGTTGCATCTGATAAGATCTCATCAGTAGTGGTTTCGATTTTGATGTTTTATCTTTCCTAGAATCTCGGAAGCACACTTAGGTTGGAAACACGCCGGTAGCATTTATTTATCTTTATTTGTTGCTATTTGAGTTAGTTTGCTGCTTGGATATCATGCCATACCAGCTCTAACATCCATGCATATGATTTCTCCAGGGTCATATTCTGAATAATAGTGCAAGGTACTTTGAGTTAATGTTCTGCAAATTAGTGCATCTGGAACGCTAGGATGTGTGGGAACACAAAGGTATGGCAACAAACTCAGAATTTGATTATTAGCCTGTTGTCATCCTCAAAACCTGATATTAAAAATATTTATGACTGAAATGTTGGACGTGATCTCAAGTCTGATTTGCTAATGGTGGTTATATGATCTCAATTTGTGATATGGTGTGTGATGGAAATATCAGTTTTGCTGGCTTTCATCGCATTTATTGTATAGTTTTCCTCTTTTATATTCTTAGATTAGAGGCCTCTTGATCCATGGCACTGTCATGTGAATTCTCTGTCTTTTTAGTTACATAGATTCATTATTCAGGCCTCAGGCCATCTACTTGCTGGAATAGGCAACAAGTGGAGGAGTGTAGACTATAGAAAATGGTCTTAGGCTGCAAAAGTAGTGGGATGAACATCCCTTGAGCACTATGTAACTTTGTGACCTATTCTTAAGTTTATGCTTGATTATTTGTGTAATTTTGGTCGCTCCCAACTCTGTTCTTAGCTGAAGATTATTTATTAGAATTTATGGAAATTGGAGGACATATGTATATGTATAGTATTATTTTCTGGTTGACATATGTATAGTATCGTCAAGGTGCTTATATATTTTTTCAATACATTGGATTATATTTTTCTCGGTGACATATGTATAGTATTGTCCTGCTCCTCGGGTGAGCGCTTCCCCCTATGACCTCGACCCCCTGTCTCTGCTTCTCCACTGCGACAACGTCTTCTTATCCACATTGGCCATAGTGCCCTATGTTTTTACGACATATTTTTGGATCCTGATGCAGTTATGGTATCTTCTATGAGATAATTTGGTTCATCATGTTGGTAGACCATTCTCTTAGTTGACCATTTCTTTGTGTTTTGGTTCTGGTTGAGATACTAAAGGCATAGGGTACTATGCATTTAGTAAAAGACCCTTCATAGACCATTATCTATGAAACTAAAAGACACTTCATGTTTTGTATGCAGGAGTTGGTGTGTGCCTCCATTGCGGCTTAGGATGTTTACGGTGGTCTTTCTTTTTTATCTGAATGGAGAGGGCCGCTGGTTCTTGATCTTTAGGTTAACCAGTTTTTTTATGTTGCGTGCTCATGCTGCCCTATGTTTTCTTTCTTGATCTGAATGGAGAGAGTGCCACTGGTTCTTGATCTTAAGGTGACCCAATTTTTTATGTTGCGTGCTCATGCTGCTCTCTGTTTTCTTTTAATACTTCTTGCTTGCTATTTTATTGTTGTTAGGAATGCCGTGTTAATTTAGTTTCCTACTACTTTGATCTGTCAAGTATATTAAAAACTTTGTAAGTTCTAATGTATCAACAAGAATCTGCGGATGCTTCTTTTCTTCTTGGGTTCTTAAAAAAGCACAAAGGTGGTCCATCTTGAACTGTAATTTGTTCGGTGCTGTTTTTCTAATTCCCTACGAAATTATTAGTCATTTTGGTGTTTGGAGGTACACTGTCAAGGTGACTAATAAACTTTTTTCCTTTTACAATGTACAATGCATATATAAGTTAATATTATGTACTTTTGTAAATGAAGTTACTATAGTTGAGAGCATGGATATGGCCCTTCCAAAGCTCTATGCAGCAGAGAACGGCGGGCGTGGCGGAGCGACCCCGTGGGAGGACACGTCGGCCTGCTGCTACGAGTAAGGTCCATACTGTGCTTTTAGTCTCACACCGCAAATTTGATAGAATTTTCACCGCTATATGAATGTTCGCCTCGGGAATGGTCTCACTAAGTACCAGTAGAGTAGGTTAGGACTCGATTATGCCCGTGGGGACAGTGTAAAGGGTTGACAGTATCCACTATGTACAAGATTGATCAGTTTTGCCTGATTAGTTAGTGGATATTTGTATCACTGGTCATGAAACGATGGTGTTAGTGGTGGATTGGTAGCCAGATGCAAATCAGATCATCATTTTTGTTGATTCGATAGAGCTGGCAGTTATGATATCTTTTAATTTTGGTCATATATGTATCTTACAAGAATTCCAGTATATATTTTGGTCATCTGTATCATTTGGAATTTTATGCAGTTTTTTCTATGGAAATATTTAGTTGTGTAATTCTATTGGACAATTATGGATGAGGCCTAAATAATGTATAGATATGATGGATGCTCTTATTCCTTCTGACTCATCATCTGTAGATAATAGTTGATGAATGATTGATCGTGGCTTTCTTTTGGTATGTCATGCTACATCTCTTGCTTCTAATGGGCTTTGATGCTTTGGATCCTTTTGTTTTTGTGAACTGTCGGAATATAAATCATACTTTTACCGGGTTGGATATGGCTGGTGCAGGTGAGGTGCGGCAAGCCACACTTCCTGTCAAGTGGTTATCTTTTGTGATCTCATGAACCTACTAAACTCGATGCTACCTTATGATAATCTTATGGTGATGTTGAACTCCATAATTTCTTGCTTCTATCATATGTGAATGTTTCTTCTTATTTTTATTTAGTTATATTCTGTTTGAGTAAGTATGTTAAACGTGGGTTACTACTAATTTGAGCATTTCCTGCATAACCACAACGTTGGGACCGGCACCCTCGCGCCAAGGCGTGTTGCCGATCTAGTAATCTATGCACCCACGAGGTCCAGGCGACAAACCTCCGGTCGATCCGAAAAAAATGGTGTAAAAAAATCTACGAAAATAAATCTATGAAAATTAACCAGACGAGCAAGCGAGGCCTCCAGGGTGCCCTCGAGCGAGAACGATGCCACACCACCAGATCCCTTCGCCGCTGCCTCGCCCTCGCATCCCTGCGCCACTTCGCCGCCGCTGAGATCCGAGAAGAGTCGACCTTCGCCGCCAAGATCCCGTGCCTTTCTACATATCCCTCTCACTCCTCTTCGCCCATCCACGTAGATCGAAACCCGTCGCCCCTCTGTCGCTGCTGGTGCTCGAGGGAAGACGAGGGCGGCTCCTCCCGGCGATTCCCCATGGTCCTCGGCGGTTCCTCCCGGCGATTCCCCATGGTCCTCCGCGGTGGTGACGGTTAGGTCAGTCTCTGTCTCTCGCTCACCCAATTTTCCCGGGCCAGCGAGCTAGGGTTAGGGTTACCAGCTCGACACCGCCGCCCCGTCATGTTGCAGGTACTGCTATTATTACCGGCCACCGGGCCCGTGTGCTGACATCACTATGTCATGTCGCCGCTGCTACTTCTTGCCGGTGCATGGCTTTTCTGCTTGTGGCCGGCCCATACTGATGTTGTTGTTCGTGGCTGGCCCCCTATGTGTTCGTGTTGCTGCTTCTTAATATGCTCATGTGTCGTGCTTGTCCAGCTGCATCGAAAAGACAATGGGGCGATGGGCGCCGGGGTCGGGCACTGCTGGTCAGCGGAAGGCGCTCGCTACTACCTGGCTCCACTTGGACACCACCGGGTTAAGCCTTGGCGTCGACCTGGGCGCCGCTGCCTTTGCAACTGCTCCTCGCTGCTGAGTAGTTGTGCGTTATATCTTTCCCGCTTCATACATGAACATGCCTGACTGTTTCCTGAAATGTGACACTTATTTGTTGAAATACTTATGTCATGATTTGGGATTGCTTGTTTAGAAGCTTCCATGATATCATTTCCTTCACAATTCATGTTATAATAATATTCCTCAATAAGTTAGACATGA
>NW_021200498.1:0-1332 GCF_002162155.2 Triticum dicoccoides
CTCTAGTAAGGTACACATCAATAACATGTATATCACATATACCTTTGTTCACCTTGCCATCCTTCTTATCCGCCAAATACTTGGGGCAGTTCCGCTTCCAGTGACCAGTCTGCTTGCAGTAGAAGCACTCAGTTTCAGGCTTAGGTCCAGACTTAGGTTTCTTCTCTTGAGCAGCAACTTGCTTGCCGTTCTTCTTGAAGTTCCCCTTTTTCTTCCCTTTGCCCTTTTTCTTGAAACTAGTGGTCTTGTTAACCATCAACACTTGATGCTCCTTCTTGATTTCTACCTCCGCAGCTTTCAGCATTGCGAAGAGCTCGGGAATAGTCTTGTTCATCCCTTGCATATTATAGTTCATTACGAAGCTCTTGTAGCTTGGTGGCAGTGATTGGAGAATTCTGTCGATGACGCAATCATCCGGAAGATTAACTCCCAATTGAATCAAGTGATTATTATACCTAGACATTTTGAGTATATGCTCACTGACAGAACTGTTCTCCTCCATCTTGCAGCTATAGAACTTATTGGAGACTTCATATCTCTCAATCCGGGCATTTGCTTGAAATATTAACTTCAACTCCTGGAACATCTCATATGCTCCATGACGTTCAAAACGTCGTTGAAGTCCCGATTCTAAGCCGTAAAGCATGGCACACTGAACTATCGAGTAGTCATCAGCTTTGCTCTGCCAGACGTTCATAACATCTGGCGTTGCTCCAGCAGCAGGCCTGGCACCCAGCGGTGCTTCCAGGACGTAATTTTTCTGTGCAGCAATGAGGATAATCCTCAAGTTACGGACCCAGTCCGTGTAATTGCTACCATCATCTTTCAACTTTGCTTTCTCAAGGAACACATTAAAATTCAACGGAACAGCAGCACGAGCCATCTATCTACAATCAACATAAACAAGCAAGATACTATCAGGTACTAAGTTCATGATAAATTTAAGTTCAATTAATCATATTACTTAAGAACTCCCACTTAGATAGACATCCCTCTAATCCTCTAAGTGATTACGTGATCCAAATCAACTAAACCATAACCGATCATCACGTGAGATGGAGTAGTTTTCAATGGTGAACATCGTTATGTTGATCATATCTACTATATGATTCACGCTCGACCTTTCGGTCTCCGTGTTCCGAGGCCATATCTGCATATGCTAGGCTCGTCAAGTTTAACCTGAGTATTCTGCGTGTGCAAAAACTGGCTTGCACCCGTTGTAGATGGACGTAGAGCTTATCACACCCGATCATCACGTGGTGTCTGGGCACGACGAACTTTGGCAACGGTGCATACTCAGGGAGAACACTTCTTGATAATTTAATGAGAGAT
>NW_021200499.1:0-1418 GCF_002162155.2 Triticum dicoccoides
TTTTTTCCTCCAAAATGACTTAATATGCTTAGCTAGCTTCAAAATGACCTATTTAACCTAGGATAGCTCTAAAATGACCTATACTTAGCATCTTTTCCTCCAAAATGACTTAATATGCTTAACTAGCTCTAAAATGACATAATATGCTTAAGAAATGACATAGTTTAGCTCCTAAATGACTTCACATGCTTAGCTAGCTCCAAAATGACGTAATAAACTTACTTAGCTCTAAAATGACCTATTTAACCTAGGATAGCTCTAAAAAGACCTATACTTAGCATTGTTTCCTCCAAAATGACTCAATATGCTTAGCTAGCTCAAAATTTACATAATAACCTTAATTAGCTCCAAAATGACCTATTTAACCTAGGATAGGTCTAAAATGACCGATACTTAGCATTTTTTCCTCCAAAATGACTTAATATGCTTAGCTAGCTTCAAAATGACCTATTTAACCTAGGATAGCTCTAAAATGACCTATACTTAGCATCTTTTCCTCCAAAATGACTTAATATGCTTAACTAGCTCTAAAATGACATAATATGCTTAAGAAATGACACAGTTTAGCTCCTAAATGACTTCACATGCTTAACTAGCACCAACATGACATAATAACCTTACTTAGCTCTAAAATGACATATTTAACCTAGGATAGCTCTAAAATCACTTATACTTAGCATCTTTTCCTCCAAAATGACTTAATATGCTTAGCTAGCTCTAAAATGATATAATATGCTTAAGAAATAACATATTTTAGGTCCTAAATGACTTCATATGCTTAGCTAGCTTCAAAATGACCTATTTAACCTAGGCTAGCTCTAAAATGACCTATACTTAGCATTTTTTTCCTCCAAAATGACTCAATATGCTTAGCTAGCTCAAACATTACATAATAAGCTTAATTAGCTCCAAAATGACCTATTTAACCTAGGATAGCTCTAAAATGACCTATACTTAGCATTTTTTCCTCCGAAATTACTTAATATGCTTAGCTAGCTTCAAAATGACCTATTTAACCTAGGATAGCTCTAAAATGACCTATACTTAGCATCTTTTTCCTCCAAAATGACTTAATATGTTTAGCTAGCTTCAAAATGACCTATTTAACCTAGGATAGCTCTAAAATGACCTATACTTAGAATCTTTTCCTCCAAAATGACTTAATATGCTTAACTAGCTCTAAAATGACATAATATTCTTAAGAAATGACATATTTTAGCTCCTAAATGACTTCATATGCTTAGCTAGCTCCAAAATGACATAATAACCTTACCTAGCTCCAAAATGACCTATTTAACCTAGGATAGCTCTAAAATGACCTATACTTAGCATTTTTTAGCTCCAAAATGACTCAATATGCTTAGCTAGCTCAAAAATTACATAATAAGCTTAATTAGCTCGAAAATGACCTATTTAAC
>NW_021200500.1:0-1408 GCF_002162155.2 Triticum dicoccoides
CCGCTCCCGTCTCCCTACGAGAATGCCATCCATAGCACTCACGCTTATCTTGCGTATTTTAGGGTATCCACTTTCACTTGTCTATGAACTGATATAAGCAACCCAGAAGTCCTTTTCCGCGGACACGGCTATTCGAATAGATGATGTTAACCCTGCAGGGGTGTACTTCTTCACACACGCTCTCACCACTTACCGCCGTTTACACGACATGTACTCGGCAACCTTCAAGCGGAAGCCCAACGTGGGTGTCGGCCACGGCCTGCCTAAACACTCAAGTCTCTAGTCCAGGTTTATCGCCTATTCGGGTTCCATCCATGAGGAGATCCGGCCGGAGTTTCGCTCACAGCCCCAAACGATGTGTACAGGGTTCCGTGACACCAAACGGGCGCCCGGTTTACCCGGCCACGTGCCTATCGCATCACAGCCCACCCCTACGGTCAGCGCTGCACACGGCCTCCAGCATACTACAAACACCAGAAACTACTTGCAACTCCTGGACAGAGGACAAGGGTGATCAAGAAGCCGAGAGGGTCCATTGGTTTCGGGCCCAATGCGTGGTAGTAGCTGAATCATGGATCACAAACACAGAACTCAGTTCCTGAGGACGGCTGCAATGAGACAACCCACCATGTACTCCTACATGGCCTCTCACCGCTACCTTTACCAAATCGTGTTCACACACTTAGCTCACACACGGTAGGACATGTTCACACACCTCTGATTCATCCCTGATGAATCAGACCTGACTCAACTCTAAGCAGTAGCAGGAATGACAAACAAGCAGGAATGAGTAGGCACAACAGGGCTCAAACAACTCCTACTCATGCTAGTGGGTTTCATCTATTTACTATGGAATGACAGGTCATGCAGAGGATAAAGGGGTTCAGCTACCGCAGCAAGTAACAGATGATTCGGTGTTGTCCTAATGCATTAAAAGAGAGCAGGAGCGAGAGAGTAGGATTGTATCGAAATGAACAAGGGGGGGTTTTGCTTGCCTGGCACTTCTGAAGATAACATTGAGTCTTCAGCAGTGTCAACGATCACATCATCGGTATCACGTCTATCGAGAGGGGACAAATACCGGCAACACAGAAGGGAACACAATCAATGCAATGCACAATATGATGCATGATCATGACATGGCAAATGAATGTGTTTTGGGCTAATGCAACTAGCAACAGATTAAATGAAGTTGGTTTGAATACAAGATTCAAATTCAAACTCCATATGTGATTATTCAAATGCCATTTAATTGATTTGTGCTAAACAGCAGCTATAAGTTGTTCTAACATGCATGAAAATGGTACAGATGGATTCCTTGAATTTTTCTGATAATTTTTCATATATAATTTATTTAATTTGGAGCTACGATTGAATTTCTATGAATTTTAGAAGTTTTAGGCATTTT
>NW_021200501.1:0-1137 GCF_002162155.2 Triticum dicoccoides
ATCAGATCCTGCCGAGGGCACAAGATCGTAGCTGAGGTATCAAGCTAAACGTCGAAGTCCACGTGGAACTACTAGTGAGACTGAAGTCTCTCTGCAAAAACATAAAATAGGCAAACGTGAGTACAAATGTACCCAGCAAGACTTACATCAGAACTAACTACATATGCATCATTTTCAACAAAGGGGTGGTGGGGTTTAACTGCAGCAAGCCAGCTTTGACTCGGTGGCTATCCTAAACTACGACTGCAAGCGACTCTTTTGAGGTGGCGCACACGAGTCCACATATTCACCATATCAATACACCACTATGGATCCGCTCCCGTCTCCCTACGAGAACGCCTTCCATAGCACTCACGCTTATCTTGCGTATTTTAGAGTATCCACTTTCACTTGTCTATGAACTGATATAAGCAACCCAGAAGTCCTTTTCCGCGGACACGGCTATTCGAATAGATTAGATTAACCCTGCAGGGGTGTACTTCTTCACACACGCTCTCACCACTTACCGCCGTTTACACGACATGTACTCGGCAACCTTCAAGCGGAAGCCCAACGTGGGTGTCGGCCACGACCTACCTAATCACCTAAGTCTCTAGTCCAGGTTTATCGCCTATTCGGGTTCCATCCATGAGGAGATCCGGCCGGAGTTTCGCTCACAGCCCCAAACGATGTGAACAGGGTTCCCGACACACCAAACGGGCGCCCGGTACACCGTGCCACGTGCCTACCGCATCACAGCCCACCCCTACGGTCAGCGCTGCCCACGGCCTCCAGCATACTACAAACACAAGAAACTACTTGCAACTCCTGGACAGAGGACAAGGGTGATCAAGAAGCCGAGAGGGTCCATTGGTTTCGGGCCCAATGCGTGGTAGTAGCTGAATCATGGATCACAAACACAGAACTCAGTTCCTGAGGACGGCTGCAATGAGACAACCCACCATGTACTCCTACATGGCCTCTCACCGCTACCTTTACCAAATCGTGTTCACACACTTAGCTCACACACAGTAGGACAGGTTCACACGCCTCTGATTCATCCCCGATGAATCAGACCTGACTCAACTCTAAGCAATAGCAGGCATGACAAACAAACATGAATGAGTAGGCACATCAGGGCTCAAACAACTCCTACTC
>NW_021200502.1:0-1101 GCF_002162155.2 Triticum dicoccoides
TTCCGGGACCCCAAAACGGGCCAGAATCGTGAGTAATAGTCCACGAAACGGACCAGAATTAGCCAAAATTGTGAGTGTTGATGACTGACACATAAGCACACCTTGGGGTTCGACATCCATGGAAATCGCTTTGGGACCCCAAAATGGTGAGTAATAGTCCACGAAACGGGTCAGACTCGACAAAAACCGTGAGTATTGATGACCGACACGTAAACGCACCCCGGGGTTCAACAATAGTCCATGAAACGGGCCAGAATCAACAAAAACTGTGATTGTTGATGACCGACATGTAAGCGCAGCTTGGGGTTCAACAACCATGGAATTCGTTTTGGAACCCCAAAACTGTGTGTAATAGAGCACGAAACAGGTTAGAATCGACAAAAACCGCGAGTGTTGATAACCGACACGTAAGCGCACCTTGGGGTTCAACAACTATGCAAATCGCTTCGGTACCCCAAAACGGTTAGTAATAGTACACGAAACGGGTTAGGATTGGCCGAAACTATGAGTGTTGACGACGGACATGCAAACGCACCCTGGGATAGTCAATTGTGAAAATTGGTCCGGGACCCCAAAACGGTGAGTAATAGTCCACAGAACGGACAAGAATTGGCCAAAATTGTGAGTGGTTATGAGCGACACATAAACGCAACCCGTGGTTCGTCAATCGTCGAAATCACTTCGGGACCCCAAAACTGAGTAATAGTCCAAGAAACGGGCCTGAATCGGCCCAAACCGCGAGTTTCGACGACCAACACGTAAGCACACATTGGGGTTCAACAACCATGGAAATCGCTTTGGGACCCCAAAACGGTGAGTAAAAGTCCATGAAATGGGCTAGAATCGGCCAAAACTGCGAGTGTTGATGACCGACACGTAAGCGCACCTTGGGGTTCAACAACTATGCAAATCGCTTTGGGCCCCCAAAACGGTAAGTAATAGTCCACAAAACGTGTCAGAATTGGCAAAACTGTGAGTGTTGACGACACACGCGTAAACGCACCCCGGGGATTGACAGTCACGGAAATCGCTCTAGGACCCCAAAACGGCGAGTAATAGCCAAGAAACGGACCAGAAATGGCAAAAATTGTGAGTGTTGAT
>NW_021200503.1:0-848 GCF_002162155.2 Triticum dicoccoides
TCTTCCTCCTTTGCCAGGAGGACGAACAGAGGCGAGGCGTGGCGCGCGCCCGAGAGGCCTCGGCCACCTCCTGCTTCCCCCTGGCCACCTCCTGCTCCCTCTCGTCGCCCTGGACCCCGTCCGCGATGCCACGCACCCTCCCAGGCCTCGCACTCTCCCCGTGCCTTCTCCCCCCTTTCTCTGGCTCCCTCTCTCCTCCACCGAGCGGAGCCCCGTCGCCACCGACGCCGTTCGCCGCGGCCACCACCACCGCCTCGTCTCCCCGACGCCTCCCAAAGCTCTGCCTCGACCTACTCTTCCTCCCCACCCCTCCAAGCAACACCCGAAGCCCTGAAGTGACGCCATCACCGCCATCTTCGTCGCCACGGCCAGCGATCGCCGCCGTTCGATTCACCGCCGACAGGTCGCCCCCGAGCCCACTGAGACGCGCTCTACAACCACAGTGAGCTCATGGACCGATTCCCCCTCCTCTCCTGCTCGCGTTCTTGCTCTAGCCCCGTTCCCCACCTCCGCCGAAGCTCGCCGCCGCCACGGCCGACGAGCTCCATGCTCCTGAGCTCGTCCGCTCGCCCGAGCATCACCAGCGTGCTCACCGCGCTCCTGCGAACCCGAAACACCCACGAGTGCTCCCTGCCATGCCCTATAGCGCCATCTCCGCGGTTGCCCGAACTCCGGCCGCCGCCTTTGAGCTCACCGCCGTCGATATAGGTCGCCCCCGGCCTAACTGACCGCACCACTCGACGCGCGGGATCTTCAGCGTCACGTAGCTGCCCTCCGCCGGCCATTTGGTCGCCGGAGGAGGAATTCCGACCCCCTCCGCCGTCTCGGGCTTCACCGGCGACGAGCCG
>NW_021200504.1:0-888 GCF_002162155.2 Triticum dicoccoides
GAAAAGTATGCAACAGGTTTGCCATCTTGTAATAACACACCTCCTAATCCAATTCCACTAGCATCACATTCAAGCTCAAAAGTCTTATTAAAATCAGGAAGTTGGAGTAAAGGAGCATGTGTCAACTTATCTTTCAATACCGTGAAGGCTTCTTCCTGTGCGGTACCCCAAAGAAAAGGCACATCTTTCTTTGTAAGCTCATTGAGAGGTGCAGCAATGGTGCTGAAATCTCTCACAAAACGCCTATAGAATCCAGCGAGGCCAAGAAAAGTCCTCACTTGTGTGACCGTTTTGGGCTGCGGCCAACTCTCAATAGCTTCAATCTTGGCTTTATCAACTTCAATTCCCTGTGGAGTAACAACATAGCCAAGAAAAGATACTCGGTCGGTGCAAAAGGTGCACTTCCCAAGGTTACCAAACAAACGTGCATCACATAGAGCAATAAAAACCGCACGTAAATGTTCCAAATGTTCCTCCAAAGATCTGCTATAAATCAATATGTCATCAAAGTAAACTACCACAAATCGTCCAATGAAAGCACGTAAAACTTCGTTCATTAATCTCATGAAAGTACTAGGTGCATTAGTTAACCCAAAAGGCATGACTAACCACTCATATAATCCAAACTTAGTTTTAAATGCTGTTTTCCATTCATCTCCCAATTTCATACGAATTTGATGGTAGCCACTACGCAAATCAACTTTGGAGAATATTGTAGAGCCACTCAATTCATCAAGCATATCATCTAGCCTAGGAATAGGATGACGATAACGAATAGTAATATTATTAATGCCTCTACAATCAACACACATACGTGATGTACCATCCTTTTTCGGCACTAGAATAATAGGAACAACACAAGGACTAAGGGATTCGCGTATATAACCT
>NW_021200505.1:0-983 GCF_002162155.2 Triticum dicoccoides
ACTAGGTTATAGAGCTAGTTCTACTCTAGTGTAGAATTATTGGAACTAGCTAGTATAGCTAGTTCAACTCTAGTGTAAAATTATTTGAACTAGCTTGTAGAGCTATGTCAAATCTAGTGTAAACTTATTTGAACTAGCTTATAGATCTAGTTCAACTCTATAGTTTAAATTATTTAAACTAGCTTGAAGAGCTAGTTCAATTCTAGTGTAAAATTATTTTTACTAGGTTATAGAGCTAGTTGTACTCTAGTGTAGAAATATTTGAACTAGCTTGTATAGCTAGTTGAACTCTAGTGTAAAATTATTAGAACTAGCTTGTAGAGCTAGTTGAACTCTAGTGTAAAATTATTTGTACTAGGTTATAGAGCTAGTTCTACTCTAGTGCAAAATTATTTGAACTATCTTGTAGAGGTAGTTCAACTCTAGTGTAAAATTATCTGAACTGGCTTGTATAGCTAGTTCAACTCTAGTGTAAAATTATTTGAACTAGGTTCTAGAGCTAGTTCTACTCTAGTGCAAAATTATTTGAACTATCTTGTAGAGGTAGTTCAACTCTAGTGTAAAATTATGTGAACTAGCTTGTATAGCTAGTTCAACTCTAGTGTTAATTTATTTGAACTAGCTTGTAGAGCTAGTTCAACACTAGTGTAAAATTATTCGAACTAGCCTGTAGAGCTTGTTCAACTCGTGTGTAAAATTATTTGTACTAGGTTATAGAGCTAGTTCAACTCTAGTGTGAAATTATGTGTACTAGGTTATAGAGCTAGTTCTACTCTAGTGTAAAATTATTTGAACGACCTTGTATAGCTAGTTCAGCTCTGGTGTAAAATTATTTGAACTAGCTTGTATAGCTAGTTCAACTCTAGTGTAAAATTATTTGTACTAGGTTATAGAGCTAGTTCTACTCTAGTGCAACATTATTTGAACTAGCTTGTAGAGCTAGTTCAACTCTAGTGTAAAATTATTTGAACTAGGTTATAGAG
>NW_021200506.1:0-779 GCF_002162155.2 Triticum dicoccoides
GACCCCAAAACAGTGAGTAATAGTCCACGAAACGGGCCAGAATCGGCCAAATCTGTGAGTGTTGATGACCGACACGCAAGCGCACCTTGGGGTTCAACAACTACGGAAATAGCTTTAGGGCCAAAAAACGGTGAGTAATAGTCCACGAAACGGGCCAGAATCGGCCAAATCTATGAGTGTTGATGACCGACACGTAAGCGCACCTTGGGGCTCAACAACTATGCAAATCACTTTGGGGCCCTAAAACAGTGAGTAATAGTCCACGAAACGGGTCAGAATCTGCCAAAACCGTGAGTGTTGATGACCGAAACGAAAACGCACCCAGAATTCGTTAATCATGGAAATCACTCCGGGACCCCAAAACAGTGAGTAATAGTCCACGAAACGGGCCAGAATCGGCCAAATCTGTGAGTGTTGATGACCGACACGTAATCGCACCTTGGGGTTTAACAACTATGGAAATCGCTTTGGGACACCAAAACGGTGAGTAATAGTCCATAAAACGGGTCAGAATCGATAAAAACCGCGGGTGTTGATGACCGAAACGTAAACGCACCCCAGGGTTCGTTAATCGTGGAAATCACTCCGGGACCCCAAAACAGTGAGTAATAGTCCACGAAATGTGCCAGAATCGGCAAAAACTGTGAGTGTTGATGACCGATACGTAGGCGCTCCTTGGGGTTCAACAACTACGAAACCGGTTTGGGGCCCAATACCGGTGAGTAATAGTCCATGAAACGGGTCAGAATCGACCAAAACCGCAAGTGTTGATGACCAAA
>NW_021200507.1:0-1081 GCF_002162155.2 Triticum dicoccoides
GTCGTTGTTGCCGACATAATCGACAGGCTAGCCTCTGCCTTGCCTTGCTTGCATGATCACGCAAGACGTCTCCACCCTTCCAACTTTTAACCCACCTGGTGGGCCCATAACCCACAGTTCCACAGGATCGAAACCTGACTCTCCTATACACCCTGTTGTCGAAGTTATTCCTCGCGCTTGGCTTCATATTTAATTCACGGGCCACCTTCCTAATGCTCTATTCTGGTATCGGACACAATACTTATTCCCGTTGCTCTGAACCCCATTCACACTCTGTTTCAGGCAATGAACGATTGCCTATCCGCTTGAAACTTCTTATTGCACCGTCTTACTTTGCTCTCGATGTGTTTCATTTGTTCAACTCGAGAGATACTCGTATGTTCATACTTGGGTAAACCCTAAAAGATTTTCCCTTGTAACATCCTATCGTTGTAGAGCTGCCCCTTACCTATTCGTAAGAACGATGGAGATCCCGAAGAAAGGATGACAAATTGGTCATGGTGACTTGATGCAGTGAAATGAAGACATCAACGAAAGGGATCAACCTCTTCGAAAGGGAAGCCAAGACCGAGAAGACTCGTTAGGTTTTTCGCTACCAACACCTTCGCCCCTTTACTCCCCTCTTAAATCTCGGGACGAGATTTCTTGTAGTGGAGGAGAATTGTGACGCCCGGATAATTAAGCTACAGTGATTCCCCGCTAATGATGCCACGTCACCACGGTTACTGTGATAAACTCTCGATAGTTCAGAACCGAAACAAATTCAAAATTTAAATAAAAGAAAACAATAAAAGTTTTCAAATAATAAAACTAAAATGTTCTGGTTGTGCCAAATAATGCGTAGGTAATTATGGTGGAGAAACCACACTTGTATAAAATATGTAAGTACTCAAAATGAATATAATAGTAGCAAAACAATTAGTTAAATGATTATAAGATAATAAACAATTTCAAATGATTTTATATTAGGTGCCAAGTTAATTGCGGTAGTGGCATAAGTATTAAAAATATTTTAGGTGCAACTTGGGTTTTTCATAAACATCGAAATTTAATAAAACAGAAAAGAAGAAAAGAAATAAAA
>NW_021200508.1:0-1991 GCF_002162155.2 Triticum dicoccoides
GGGCTTTATAGGGGACAAGGTCAGTATGCGGCTCCATCGCTGTAGCGGTTGCAGCTCCCGAGGCGGTGTCCAGCCACCCATCCTCGATCTGCGCGATCGGCTCCGAACTATGGGTCAGAGCGGATTCATGTGCGGCCTCCAAGGTACTGTCCGGCGGCAAAGTTAGATCATGCCCATCGTGACAGTGCGGCACGCTCGGCTGTGGCTCGAATCCATTGAAGATCAAGTCTCTGCGGATGTCCGCCGTGAAGTTTAGGCTTCCAAACCTGACCTGATGGCCAGGGGCGTAGCTTTCGATCTGCTCCAGAAGGCCAAGTGAATTGGCCCGCAGTGCGAAGCCGCCGAATACGAAGATTTGTCCGGGGAGAAAAGTCTCACCCTGGACGGTGTTGTTGATTGAAGGAGCCATCAAGCCTATCGGTGACGACACAGAGGAACTCTCAATGAAAGCACCAATGTCGGTGTCAAAACCAGCGGATCTCGGGTAGGGGGTCCCGAACTGGGCGCCTAGGCGGATGGTAACAGGAGACAAGGGACACGATGTTTTTACCCAGGTTCGGGCCCTCTCGATGGAGGTAAAACCCTACTCATGCTTGATTGATATTGATGATATGGGTAGTACAAGAGTGGATCTACCAGGAGATCAAGGAGGCTAAACCCTAGAAGCTAGCCTATGGTATGATCGTTGTAATGGTTGTTGTCCTACGGACTAAAACCCTCCGGTTTATATAGACATCGGAGAGGGCTAGGGTTACACAGAGTCGGTTACAATGGTAGGAGATCTACATATCCATATCGCCAAGCTTACCTTCCACGCCAAGGAAAGTCCCATCCGGACACGGGACGAAGTCTTCAATCTTGTATCTTCATAGTCTTGGAGTCCGGCCTGTGATGATAGTCCGGCTATCCGGACACCCCCTAGTCCAGGACTCCCTCACTTGACGTCCATACTCCTTGGCTAACCGGTGCCTGCGGCGAAAAAGCTGAAGGTGGCTCCTGAGGCTTCGTCCGGGGCAGCCCCCCACCCATGGGAGAAGGGGGAGGCAAGATGCGGGCCTCCCCTGCCCGGTCATCCTCACGACGACTGGTGGGGCTAGCTGGAACGAGCTCAGGCCCCATCGCCCAAGCGACTGCAGAGGTGTCCTTGCCTGACGCCACTGCCGCAGTCGTCGGGGCGCAGAAGGTCCTGACTCATGGTGCTGCGATTACGCTGCCATCTTCTCCTCCTACTCCGCCAACTGCCATCTCTCCGACTCCTTCTACTGTCCTTGATCGTGCTGCTGCTGAGCTGGACCAGCTGCGGAAAGATCTTCTGGGCGCCGACCCTCGCTTGGTGGCCGGCGCCTGGAGCTGGCCTCTGGTTGGGTCCGCTCTGATGCTTCAGTCCGAGCGGCGCTGGCTCAGGCCGCGACAGCTTGCGATGAGGAGAAGCAGGCCATCCTTGAGGCGAAGGCCGCTCGCGACGCCACCTTTGGTGAGGTAGCAGATATCCGAGGTCGCTGTGAGGCGCTGGAGAGTGAGCTGCAAGGCCTGCGCGACCAGCTTTCCAAGGAGGCCTGTGTCCGCCAGGAGAAGCAGGAAGACATGAAGGCTCGCGAGGCTGCCGCCAAGGATCGGGATGCCAAGCTTGACGAACGCCAAGGCCGCTTGGGTGCACTAGAGCAGGCGTTGGAGGTGAAGAGGGTCGAGCTGGGCGGTAAGGCGCGGGTCCTGGCCGAGGACCGCGTGGCCTTCGCGAAGCTGGAGGTGAAGGATCGCACCTTGCTGAAGTCGCTCTATGACAGCGGCCTGGAAAGCCTGCTGGCCGGTGCTGAGGACGGCCCCGCCAAGCTGCTTCCCTTCTTGTTCCGCGCCCTTGAAGATGTCGTCCTCGGTCTTGGCCCCACAGCTGAGGCTGAGGCGCGTGTCCTTTCTTCTGCAGCGCTGACGCGCGTCTTCACCCACGTCTACCTTCACGACCCCGACGTTGACCTTGACAGCCTGCTGGAGCC
>NW_021200509.1:0-1375 GCF_002162155.2 Triticum dicoccoides
TCGCCCCAACCCCGAGCTCCGGCCGCCGCCTCGGGCTCCACTCCGGCGAACCCCGGCCACCCCCGCACCTCCCGTTGGCCCCCCTAGATGCGCACGGGCACGGGCTACCTCCTGGTGCCCTTGGCGCGTCGATCCGATGCCCCTAGCGCAAGTCCGGCGTCCCCCGCCGTGCTCTGTGGTCGTCGTCGGCTAAACTCCGGCGAGAGCTGACGTGGCCGGTCATTAGGGCCTAACCACCCTGCTAACCCAGGCCTAGAGCCACTGACATGTGGGCCCTAGTGCCCCTAATCTTTAATTAAACTAAACTAACCCCCCCTGTCTAACCTGTGTCACTGACGTGTGGACCCCACACGTCAGGTTTGACCGGACCAGCCCAGTTGACTCTGCTGACGTCACAGTGACGTGGTGCTGACGCCATAAATCATTTTCTGGAATTATTTTAATTCTAAATATTCAGGAAATTCCAGAAAATGCCTAAAACTTCTAAAATTCATAGAAATTCAACCGTAACTCCAAATTAAATATTTATATATGAAAAATTATCAGAAAAATTCAAGGAATCCATCTGTACCATTTTCATGCATGTTTGAACAATGTTTGTCCTCTGTTTTGGACAAAACAAATAATGGGCATTTAAATAATCATATATGGAGTTGGAAATTGAATCATGTGTTCAAACCAACTTCATTTAAATCATAGCTAGATGCACTAGCCCAAAACACATTCATATTGCCATGTCATAGCATGCATCATATTGTGCATTGCATTGATCGTGTTTCTTCTGTGTTTGCCGGTGTTGTTCCCCCTCGGTAGACGTTGTACCGACGATGTGATCGTTGACACTGATGAAGACTCAATGTTATCTTCAGAAGTGCCAGGCAAGCAAAACCCCCTTGTTCATTCCGATACAATCCCACTCTCTCACTCCTGCTCTCTTTTACTGCATTAGGACAACAACGATTCATCTGTTACTTGCTGCGGTAGCTGAACCCCTTTATCCTTTGCATGACCTGTCATTCCACAGTAAATAGATGAAACCCACTAGCATGAGTAGGAGTTGTTTGAGCCCTGATGTGCCTACTCATTCATGCTTGTTTGTCATGCCTGCTACTGCTTAGAGTTGAGTCAGGTCTGATTCATCGAGGATGAATCAGAGGTGTGAGAATATGTCCGACTGTGTGTGAGCTAAGTGTGTGAACACGATTTGGTAAAAGGTGTCGGTGAGAGGCCATGTAGGAGTACATGGTGGGTTGTCTCATTGAAGCCGTCCTCAGGAACTGAGTTCTGTGTTTGTGATCCATGATTCAGCTACTACCATACATTGGGCCCTGAAATATGACCCCGCTCGACTTCTTATTCACCCTAGTCCTCTGTC
>NW_021200510.1:0-945 GCF_002162155.2 Triticum dicoccoides
TAACCATCCCTACGGCACCGCTGTGAGCTCCTACGCCTCCCCTCCCTCTTTCCCCCTTCGATTGCGCCCTATAGCCGCCGCCCCACGAGCACCGAAGCCGCCGTCCGCCATGGCCGGTGAGCTCCGTGCTCCCGAGCTTCTCCGCCTGCGTTCGTTGCCTCCGGGTGTTCCTGGTGACCCCAGCATCCCGTAGAGCCCATCGGCCGCGCCCGCCGTGCCGTGTAACGCCGAAACCGAGCACGCCCGAGCTCCGGCCACCGCTGCCGAGCTCGAGGCCATCGTCTCCGGCCGCCCTAGCTGCTGCTGCTTGCTGAAATGGGCGCGGGTGAGCTCCAGCTCCCCGTAGCCGCTCTCCTCCGTCCATTTGGACGCCGGAGGAGCGAGCCCGCGCCCTCCGCCGCGCTTGTTGCCACCGGCGACGAGCCGCCGGCGGGTTAGGCCCTGCTGACCAGGGGTTTGACCCCCCCTGGGTCGATGACAGGTGGGGCCAGCCCCCCTGTTAATTAGTTAGTTTATTTTAATTTAATTACCCCCCTGCTGACACTGACATGTGGGCCCTAGTGTCTTAATCCTTAATTAAACTAAAATAAACCCCCCCTGACGCTGACTAGTGGGCCCGACCCCCCCTAACCTTTTAATTAAACTAAATAAACCCCTGTTAACCCCCTGTCACTGACGTGTGGGTCCCACACGTCAGGTTTGACCTGGACGGCGCCCGTTGACCTGCTGACGTCATGCCAACGTCATGCTGACGCAATATTCATTTTCTGGAATTTAGTTTATTTTATTATATTCAGGAAATTCCAGAAAATAGCTAAAACTTCTAAAATTCATAAAAAATTAACCGTAACTCCAAATTAAATAATTTATATATGAAAAATTATCAGAAAAATTCAAGGAATCCATCTGTACCATTTTCATGCATGTTAGAACAACTTATCACTA
>NW_021200511.1:0-1257 GCF_002162155.2 Triticum dicoccoides
CGTCACAGAACCCCACCTTGATCAATAAAGCTTTCATCTTATATTCGCAATATCCAGATTGCAATCTCAGTTTCTTGCTTGTTCTTCGTTTGCTCGCAGGAAACAGACCCTCGTGGTCAGGTTGATCGTGCTCCGGCGTGGTCAATAACCTCTCGGAGTTGGTTTAGCGATTGCTAAGGCGCGACGTCCTCGCACGTTCGTAGTCGGATCGTCAAAGTCGACTTCCACCAAAGCGATATCCATCATCTCATCGAAAGACGGGACACCTTTGCCTCTATCAAGTGGTATCAGATTTCCAGGTTGCTCGGTGAGATTTTACAGTTTTTCGTAGTTTAGATCGAGTCTGTTCTTCATACCTACAGTCCACGAAAAAGCCACAAAAAAAAATTAGGGTTAGTTCATCATATCCGAACCAATCTGAGCCTTTGCATAATCTTTTTAGGGTTTTGCTTTGTTGAATTTGCGGTTGCATTGTCGTGTCTAGTTACTGGTCTTAGAGTCTAGTCTTTTAGAGTTTCGAGTTCTGGTCATAAGTTGTCACGCCGCCGCCGCACCATCATCATCGCCCCTGCCATCTACCACCACCGCTTATCCGCCACCGCTTCGAATCCGTATCCATATACCACCACAGCTGTCATATACCACCACCGCTGCCATCTACCACCATATATCCACCACCAATCCGAGTTCTTGTCATATTAGGGTTGTTTTCGAGATCCATCTAGTTTCCGATTCGTGTTTCCTTGCCGGAGTCGGGTAGCCACGCTCCGTTTAGGCCCAAAATTTTTCGAAAACGCATTTTTCGAAAAATTTTCTGGCTATCCTATTTTTAGGTGTTTCTGAGTGTTTTGAGACAGGTGCCATTATAGGAAGTTTTTTTTGACCCGTTTCCAGTTTTTGGGTCCGGACAGTCAAAAAAAAAATTTGGTCAAAAAAATTTCGTGCCCATCCTGTCAGTTTGAGCTAAGAAGAGTTTTGAGACACTCGCCATTATAGTGATTTTTCGCAAAAAAAAAAGCAGCGCAAAAAAAAAAGAGCGCAAAAAAAAGAAAAAAAAAGAGCGAAAAAAAAATTCCAGAGTGTGCTTTTCCCTTGTTTACGTGCCGCGCCGTGATTTTGTTAGTGTTCTAGGCTCGCGTCTCTAGCACAGTCTAGCCTAGGACCAGCACAGTACCGTCGTTGAGCGTTTATTCAACTTTGCATCTCTGAATTGATTATTGCTGACCCTTTTTGCTACCATATTATAAGCCTTCCCAG
>NW_021200512.1:0-1799 GCF_002162155.2 Triticum dicoccoides
AAACACAAATCCATCGTTAACGACAAACTTGTTCCACATTCTTCCTTCTTTACAATTCTGCATTACATCTTTAAAATCAGCATCATGCACATATTGATCTTTGATGGTCTCCAAACCAAATATTTTGAAGTCAAGTTGTGAAAGCATAGTATAGCGACGAGACAATGCATCAGCAATAACATTTTCTTTTCCCTTCTTGTGTTTAATGACATAAGGGAAAGTCTCAATGAATTCAACCCATTTAGCATGTCTACGATTCAGTTTAGCTTGACTTTTAATATGTTTCAAAGATTCATGATCAGAATGTATAACAAATTCTTTGGGCCATAAATAATGTTGCCATGTTTCTAAAGTCCGAACAAGAGCATATAATTCTTTATCATAAGTAGAATAATTCAGACTAGGCCCACTCAATTTTTCAGAAAAGTATGCAACAGGTTTGCCATCTTGTAATAACACACCTCCTAATCCAATTCCACTATGATGAGGACATGACTCCCTTGGATATGACCAAAAATATTGCATATATGCATATTTGTCAGGTGATTTCTAGTGCAAACTATTCAATAATCTATTTATGTTATCCAGAACAAAAATACTTCACACACTTTTGTGTTTTGTCTAATTGCAGGTGTATGGGACATTTGTACAATCCACATATGAAGATAAGGCAGAAATAGATGTTTATTTTCTGTCCAAAAAGTTCTCTCACGTCACTTTTGGCCCAAGAGAAGATAGAGTCCAAGTCTCTCACGTTCTGGATTCAGATTCGGACTGCACAGACATACCTGACTCAAAACGCACACAAGTTTTTCATACGGACTCCGAATTGGGTGATTCTTTTTTTGTTGGAAACTAGATTTCGTGCACTTTCCAATCCAATTGGAATCACCTTCAAATTTGATGAGGACAAGAGGACATGACTACCTTGGATATGACCAAAAATATTGCATATATGCATATTTGTCAGGTGATTTCTAGTGCAAACTATTCAATAATCTATTTATGTTATCCAGAACAAAAATACTTCACACACTTTTGTGTTTTGTCTAATTGCAGGTGTATGGGACATTTGTACAATCCACATATGAAGATAAGGAAGAAAGAGATGTTTATTTGCTGTCCAAAAAGTTCTCTCACGTCACTTTTGGCCCAAGAGAAGATAGAGTCCAAGTCTCTCACGTTCTGGATTCAGATTCGGACTGCACAGACACACCTAAATCAAAACGCACACAAGTTTTTCATACGGACTCCGAATTGGGTGATTGTTTTTATGTTGGAAACTAGATTTCGTGCACTTTCCAACCCAATTGGAATCACCTTCAAATTCGTCCGGAGCTTTGAGTTGTGGACGAAACAATCTGATGCTGCAGCAGAATCCGAGTCAAACTACAAGTCCAAAGGTGTTACATCACCTCCACTTGGGCCCATTGGCCTTGTACGACCTAGATTTAGTTTTAGGCTGCCTTGGGACGTCCTCCCACCTCCTTGGCCGCCACCCCTTGCTCCTATATAAGTAGATCCATCTAGTAGCTTTTCCTTGGGATTTGTTTAGTTAAAAGTTAGCCATTGCAACTTTGTGTACTTCGTTTGTGTCCAACGACCAGACCAAGACCGCTTCCGGATCCCCACCATTATCAATACCTCATATATATTTGCAATATTCAGATTGCTTTATCATATTCTTGCTTGTTCTTCGATTGCTTGCAGGAATAGACCTTCGTGGTCAGGCTGACCGTGCTTCCGGCATCGTCAGTAACCTCAGGAGATTGGTTTAGCGGTTGCTAAGGCGCAACGTC
>NW_021200513.1:0-775 GCF_002162155.2 Triticum dicoccoides
GGAGCCACAGAAGTATCAACAGCAGCACCAACAGTTTGGCCAAACGCAAGAGGAACACGGCTTGCTCGGCGGAGGTCTGCTTCGCGACGTGGAGGTAGTCGTTGTTGTTGTTGTTGGAGAGGTGCGTTAGGTGCAGCGGGTGGTGGTGGTGGAAGACGCGCGAGCAATTCATTAAACTTGTTATCGAGCTTTGTTTCGAACGTCTTCTCAAAGCCAGTGATCTTCTCCATGGCCTCTTCAAAATTGTTCAGCACATCTTGCACCTGTTCAGTCATCATTTGCTGAAACTTATCATGAAGCTCCTTGTTCGATAAATTCTCCCAGTCAATCTCGTCGGCTTGTGATCCTGGCAAGGTTAGCAGCAATAGAAACACACAAGAATATGATCCTACAGACTACGAACAAGTGGTGGTGGTGGGTGTCACAAATCCGTCAAGCAAATCTCAAATTCTTACCAGTTCTTACCCAGCAGCAGGCGGTGATCGGCAACCGTTGTAGTGAAAAACTCTCAAAGCTTGGATAGAGCGATTACCAGGGAGAGTCAAACGCACGACTTAGATGTATGTGGAGCTGGGAAGGCTTATAATATGGTAGCAAAAAGGGTCAGCAATAATCAATTCAGAGATGCAAAGTTGAATAAACGCTCAACGACGGTACTGTGCTGGTCCTAGGCTAGACTGTGCTAGAGACGCGAGCCTAGAACACTAACAAAATCACGGCGCGGCACGTAAACAAGGGAAAAGCACACTCTGAAATTTTTTTTTCGCTCTTTTTT
>NW_021200514.1:0-1117 GCF_002162155.2 Triticum dicoccoides
AAAAGTAGGCAAAATTCTGCAGGGTCAGATCATAAATTTATGCTGACTGACAGAAAATGACTACAATTGCAAAAGCATAAAATAGCCCTGTCATGCTAATAACTAATTAGCGATCGCACCTAGTGGCTTCCTACAGTCAGCCTGGCTCTGGTACCAAGCTTGTCACGGCCGGTTTTCCAATAAAAATATTTATTGATAAACCAGTCTTTTGAGTCCAGTATGAGAGAAATCCTCCTCACTGGTAGACAATTTCTTGATACAATAAGCCAGTAGCATAAAATATATTACAGGGTTGAACTGCGGTCGCTCAACCAAATTATTACAAGCACGCCAATAATCATACATAATGGCGGACAGGACACAGTGGTGTGGAGACATACTACTGACTCATGGATAGGTTGGTGGTGGAAAAGCACAGCAGGAAGGGAAATACAAGACTCTAAGAATACCATTTCATGGAACGTCGAGGTGAGGCTCGATAAATTTATTTGGTAGCGGAAGCGGATATAGAACAGTGACCAAATCGAGGGTCGCACGAGACTGACTGGGACTCCCCTAAGTGTCGGACTCGCTATCGAACTCTTCATCCATGAGATCGCCTTCATCAGCATCTGGCCAAATCAACGAGCCAGTGAGTACTTTGAAAGTACTCGCAAGACAGTTCAGACGTAAGATATAACAAATGCGTGCATGGATGCAACATGATTAATTCCTTAATGCACAATAAATAAAATTGGCATAACGGGTAAGTAAAAAGGGAAACGGAGGTAGCCCGCCTGAAATTCCACAGAGCATAAATAAGGACCGATCGGGTGTCTGAAGCGACGCCTCGAAAGGTGAACAAATAAAAATAAGGAAATGATGCCACAGTCGGGCATCTTAGCGACACCACATAAAGGGCTTTAAAAGAAATGCCACGGTCGGACGTCTGAGCGACATCGCAGAAAGGGCTTTAAAAGAAATGCCACAGTCGGACGTCTGAGCAACATCGCAGAAAGGGCTTTAAAAGAAATGCCACAGTCGGACGTCTGAGCGACATCGCAGAAAGGGCTTTAAAAGAAATGCCACAGTCGGACGTCTGAGCGACATCGCAGAAAGGGCTTTAAAAGAAATGCCA
>NW_021200515.1:0-1522 GCF_002162155.2 Triticum dicoccoides
TGTCCTATGATCCATTTTTGGATCACTCTTGTACCCCTTGACTGACTCATGGCAAGGCACACTTCAGGTGCGGTACACAGCATAGCATACTGTAGAGCCTATGTCTTAAGCATAGGGGACGACCTTCGTCCTTTCTCTCTTTTCTGCCGAGGTCGAGATTTAAGTCTTAACTTCGTACCTTACAACTCAGGCAAGAACTTCTTCTTTGACTGATCCATCTTGAACACCTTCAAGATCATGTCAAGGTATGTGCTCATTTGAAAGTATTATTAAGCATTTTGATCTATCCTTATAGATCTTGATGCTTAATGTTCAAGTAGCTTAATCCAGGTTTTCTATTGAAAAACACCTTTCAAATAACCCTATATGCTTTCTAGAAATTCTACATCATCTCTGATCATCAATATGTCAACAACATATACTCATCAGAAATTCTATAGTGCTCCCACTCACTTCTTTGGAAATACAAGTTTCTCATAAACTTTGTACAAACCCAAAAATTTTGATCATCATCAAAGCAAACATTCCAACTCCGAGATGCTCACTCCAGTCCTTAGAAGGATTGCTGGAGCTTTGCATACTTATTAGCATCTTTCGGGATTGACAAAACCTTCCGGTTGTATCATATACAACCTTTCCTCATTAAAATCATCGAGGAAACAATGTTTTTGACATCCTATCTGCAAGATTTCATAAATAATGCAGTAATCGCTAATATAATTCCAACAGACTCTTAGCATCGCTACGAGTGAGAAAATCTCATCGTAGTCAACTCCTTGAACTTGTCGGAAATCATCTTAATGACAAGTCGAGCTTTCTTAATGGTGACATTTACCATCATTGTCCGTCTTCCTTTTGAAATCCATCTGTACTCATTAGCCTTACGACCATCGAGCCGTTCTGCCAAAGTCTACACTTTGTTTTCATACATGGATCCTCTCTCGGATTTTATGGCCTCAAGCCATTTATCGGAATCCGGGCCCACCATCGCTTCTCCATAGCTCGTAGGTTCATTGTTGTCTAGCAACATGACCTTCAAGACAGGATTACATACCACTCTGAAGTAGTACGCATCCTTGTCATCCCACGAGGTTTGGTAGTGACTTGATCCGAAGTTTCATGATCAATATCATAAGCTTCCACTTCAATTGGTGTAGGTGCCACAGGAACAACTCCCTGTGCCCTGTCACACACTAGTTGAAGAGACGGTTCAATAACCTCATCAAGTCTCCACCATCCTCCCACTCAACTCTTTCGAGAGAAACCTTTCCTCGAGAAAGGACCCGATTCTAGAAACAATTCATATTGCTTTCGGATCTGAATTAGGAGGTATACCCAACTGTTTTGGGTGTCCTATGAAGATGTATTTTATCCGCTTTGGGTTCGAGCTTAATCCTGAAACTTTTTCACATAAGCGTCGCAGCCCCAAACCTTTAAGAAACGACAACTTAGGTTTCTCTAAACCATAATTCATACGGTGTCATCTCATCGGAATTACGTGGTGCCCTATTTAAAGTGAATG
>NW_021200516.1:0-954 GCF_002162155.2 Triticum dicoccoides
ATGTCGAACTCCCATTCAATATATAAAGCAGGTTTAAAACGGCCATTAAATGGTGGTATAGATACATTAACCTGATCATGTGCATTTGGATGTTTGTGCACCTCTCGTGACGGTTGTGGTATTTGCAAAGGTGGTGGCACGTCTCCCGCGATCGACAAAGCCCATGAATTGACTCTGGATCCTGTCATGATTAGTAGAACAAGAAACAAAACCCAAAAATAATGTTCCTATAACTACTAGGATGTGGTGGTAGAACGCTCACAGTAAAGAAAATATCAATGTCTTACAAGTTCTTACCATGCAGCAGGCGGTGATCGGCAACCAGCGGTGTCAAGTAACTCCGAATATTGAGTAAAGCGATTGCCAGGGGAGCGTACGTATACACGGTGTAGAAATATGTGGAGCTGGGTTAGCTATATATGGTAGCAAAAGATTAGCAATAATCAATTGAAAGATGCAATGTTGAATAAACACTCAACGACGGTACTGTGCTGGTCCTAGGCTAGACCGGACTAGAGACGCGAGCCTAGAACACTAATGAGGTCACGGTGTAACACAACTAGCATCAATGAAGGATACTAAGTAGCTCTTGACAGCAAGATATAAGTGAAGATCACAACGGCAGTGAAGATAATGATGAAAAACAACTGCCAAGCAGGATATACAACAACTCTCTCTCCAACTTTCCTCTTGAAAAGTTTGAGACAATTTTCTGATAAATTCTTTCAAAGAATGCTACTAACTCAAGCTTTCCAATGCAAAAAGAATCACTCAATTCCGAGTTGATATGAGGAGTCAAAGAATTCTAAAACTGGCCTGAAAAATTGGAACAAGTTGTGTTCACGAACTTCGGAGGGCAAAAAGACCTATTTAGAAGCCGATTTTGAGGTGCCAAATATTGAACTTGCTTCTGCAACTATTTAGATGCGGCTCGTCGCTATCTTCAATTTGAGT
>NW_021200517.1:0-1023 GCF_002162155.2 Triticum dicoccoides
TCGTCTTCCTCCCCTCGCCCCGAAGCTGCTGCGTGCTCGCGCGCGCACGGCCGCGCGGCCACCTCCTGCTTGCCGACGAGCTCCTGGCCGCGTGGACGACTCCCGCAGGCCGTCCCGATTCCCCCCTGCTCTCTCTCACTCTCTCCCGACTCTTCCCTCCTCTCCCTCGCTCTCTCTCTCACGCGGTCGAGCACCACCGTCGCCGCCGTTCGCCATAGCAGCCATCTCCGACCACCCCTCGCTCCCCCGACTAGCTCAGGAGCTCCGCCTCGACTCCCTCTTCCTCCCCACCGCTCCACAGCTCCCCGGAAGCCCTGCATCGCCGCCACGTCGCCGTTCCCCTCTTCGGGCTCCGATCATCGTCGCCGTCGAATTCGTCGTCTCCAGCGCGTCCCCGAGCCCGCTAACCACCTCTGCAGCCCCGCGGTGAGCCCCCAGATCGTTTCCCCCTTCTCCCCTGGTCTCTTTCGACCTCTAGGCCCTAGCCCCACCTTGGCCGAGAGCTCCACGCCGCCGGCAATGTCGCCGTCGTGGCCACGATCACCGTAGCACCCAACCGAGCGCACTATCGTGCTCCCCACCTCACCAGGAGCACGCAGCGCGCACTAACGCCTCCCCAAGCCCCCTGCAACGTCGATTCCGACCGCACCCGAACTCCGGCCGCCGCAGCCGAGCTCGCCGCCGTCAACTCCGGCCACCCCGAGCCCAACCACCACCACCAATAGTCGCGGCTCAACCTCAGCAACACGTAGATGCCTTCCGCCGTCCATTTGGTTGCCGGAATGGCAAAAAGCACTTTCGCCGCCGTCTCGGGCCTCGCCGGCGTCATGTCGCCGGTGGGGTTTGACCTGTCCGACCTGGGGTTTGACCCCCCAGGGTCACTGACGCGTGGGCCCTGTCGGACAGTTGGTTAGTTAGTACTAATTACCGTTAGTCAACCCCCCCCTGACACTGACCAGTGGGCCCCAGCGCCACTAATTAGTAATTAGAATTAATTTAACCCTGTTTAACCCCCCTGTCACT
>NW_021200518.1:0-1357 GCF_002162155.2 Triticum dicoccoides
GCCTCGTTCAACGAGCAGGAAAGTGGTTCTCTTCGTCCCTCGCCCTTGGTACCAACGTTGATGCCGGCATAACTGACTTGGTACTCTCTGACATGCCTTGCTATCATGACCGTGAAAGATGTCACTGCTCCTATAAAAAAAAACCACATGGTGGGCCCATAACCCACAGTTCCACAGGATCGAAACCTGACTCTCCTGTACACCCCCTGTTTCCAAAGTTATTCCTATAGCTTGACTTCGTATGTAATTTGCGAGCCACCTTCCTAGTGATCAATTCTGGTATCGGACACAATACTTATTCCTGTTGCTCTGAACCCCATTCACACCCTGTTTCAGGCAATGAACGATTGCCTATCCGCTTGAAGCTTCTTATTGCACCGTCTTACTTTGCTCTCGATGTGTTTCATTTGTTCAACTCGAGAGATACTCATATGTTCATACTTGGGAAACCCTCAGAAGATTTTCCCTTGTAACATCCTATCGTTGTAGAGCTGCCCCTTACCTATTCGTAAGTACGATGGAGATCCCGAAGAAAGGATGACAAATTGATCATGGTGACTTGAAGCAGTGAAATGAAGACATCAACGAAAGGGATCAACCTCTTCGAAAGGGAAGCCAAGACCGAGAAGACTCGTTAGGTTTTTCGCTACCAACACCTTCGCCCCTTGCTCCACCGCTTAAATCTCGGGACGAGATTTCTTGTAGTGGAGGAGAATTGTGATGCCCGGGTAATTAAGCTACAGTGATCCTCTGCTAATGGTGCCACGTCACCTTGTTTATAGTTGCTAATCTCGAGTTAGTTCGAAACCGATTCAAATTCAAATTCAAAATAAAGTCAAACAGTTAAAGTTTTCAAAAGTCAAAACTAAAATGTTCTAAATGTAACAAATAATTCATAAGTAATGTTGGTGGAGGAACCACATTTTTATAAAATGTCTAAATGCATTCAATTAATTAAAACTGTCGGTAAAATAAATAAATAAGTGTGTTGGTATTTTATAAAATACTAAACTATATTATTTGGGGGTTAAACCTTTTTGTGGCAGAGGTATAATTAGTGTTACTATTTAAGATACAACTTTTATATTTTATAAAACAAAAATAAAAGAAAACTGAAAAGAAATAGAATAAAAAAAAGAAGAAAAGGAAACAAAAAAAAGGAGGGAAAGAACCCCCCCCCCACTGGGCCACAGCCCAGCTGGCCTTTGGGCCAACCAGGCCGGCCCAGCCGGTGCCTATAGCCCCCTGGGGCGACCGAAACCCTAGCGGTTCCCTCCCCACTCGTCCCCACTTCCCCTCCCCCCGATCCCCTCGCCCCGATCCCCTCCTCCTCTCCGCTCAGTCTGGATCGGGGACG
>NW_021200519.1:0-1016 GCF_002162155.2 Triticum dicoccoides
TTTCATCTTATATTCGCAATATCCAGATTGCAATCTCAGTTTCTTGCTTGTTCTTCGTTTGCTCGCAGGAAACAGACCCTCGTGGTCAGGTTGATCGTGCTCCGGCGTGGTCAATAACCTCTCGGAGTTGGTTTAGCGATTGCTAAGGCGCGACGTCCTCGCACGTTCGTAGTCGGATCGTCAAAGTCGACTTCCACCAAAGCGAAATCCACCATCTCATCGAAAGACGGGACACCTTAGCCTCTATCAAGTGGTATCAGATTTCCAGGTTGCTCGGTGAGATTTTACAGTTTTTCGTAGTTTAGATCGAGTCTGTTCTTCATACCTACAGTCCACGAAAAAGCCACCAAAAAAAATTAGGGTTAGTTCATCATATCCGAACCAATCTGAGCCTTTGCATAATCTTTTTAGGGTTTTGCTTTGTTGAATTTGCGGTTGCATTGTCGTGTCTAGTTGCTGGTCTTAGAGTCTAGTCTTTTAGAGTTTCGAGTTCTGGTCATAAGTTGTCACGCCGCCGCCGCACCATCATCATCGCCCCTGCCGTCTACCACCACCGCTCCGAATCCGTATCCATATACCACCACCAATCCGTGTCCATATACCACCACCGATCCATATCCATATACTACCACCGCTACCACCACCGCTGCCATATACCACCACCATATATCCACCACCAATCCGAGTCCTTGCTTATTAGGGTTGTTTTCGAGATCCATCTAGATTCCGATTCGTGTTTCCTTGCCGGAGTCGGGTAGCCACGCTCCGTTTAGGCCCAAAATTTTTCGAAAACGCATTTTTCAAAAAAATTTCTGGCTATCCTATTTTTAGGTGTTTCTGAGTGTTTTGAGACAGGTGCCATTATAGGAAGTTTTTTTTGACCCGTTTCCAGTTTTTGGGTCCGGGCAGTCAAAAAAAAAAAATTGGTCAAAAAAATTTCGTGCCCATCCTGTCAGTTTGAGTTAAGAAGAGTTTTGAGACACTCGCCATTATAGTGATTTTTCGCAAAAAAAAAA
>NW_021200520.1:0-1271 GCF_002162155.2 Triticum dicoccoides
AGGCGCGTGGCCGCCCCGCGCCGGCCACCTCCTCCCTCCCTGCCTGCCTGGCTCTTCCCCGGCCCCTCCTAGCGACGCCACGCACCTCCCTGCCTCTCTCCCTCACTCTCCCGCGTCCTCATCCTCTCCCCTGGACCTCTCTCTCTCACTCGCCCGAACGGAGCCGCCGCCACCGACGAGCTCCCTCGCGGCCACCGCCACCCCCGAGCCGCTCCGACACACCCACGAGCTCCGCCCCGACCCCCTCTTCCTCCCCACCGAGCCAAGCCCCTCGGGAAGCTCTGCTTCGCCTCCACGCCATCGTCTTCGTCCTCGACCGCCGCCGATGGTCGCCGTCGATTCGTCGCCGTCCGAGCTTCCCCGAACACGCCGAGGCCACCACTGCACTCCACGTGAGCTCCTAATCATCCTCCCCCTCTCCGTTTTCTCTCTAGCATGTCGTAGCCGCCGAGCCTCTCTTCCCCGACAGTACGCCGCCGCACAAGCTCATCGCCGACGAGGCTCCGGTGGCCATTTGGTCCCGTGCGTGCCTCCGTTGGGTTCGTGAGCTTTTGTAGAACACGTAGATGCTAACCGTAGCTCCTCCCGTGCACGGTGTCGTCGTTTCCATCGGCGCCAAACTCCGGCCGCCGCCACAACCTTGCCTCCGGCGAACTCCGTCCACCCCCGCACCTCCCGATGGTTCCCCTAGATGCGCGCGGGCACGGGCTATCCTCTGGTGCCCCCGGCGCGTCGAACCGTCGTCTCTGGCGCAACTCCGGCGAGCCACCGCCGCTCTGATCGTCGCCGTCGTCCAACCGCCGGCGCATCTGACGTGAACCGTCATTAGCGGCTAATCCCCCTCCCATTAACACACTAACAGACACTGACAGCGGGCCCCGTAGCGGGTCAAAGCCCGAGTCAACGCGGGATTAGCTTCTGTGTCACTGACGTGTGGACCCCACACGTCAGGTTTGACCCGAGCCAGCCCAGTTGACCCTGCTGACGTCATGATGATGTCATGCTGACGCAATAAGTATTTTCTGGATTTAAAAATAATCAGGAAATTCCAGAAAATAGCTAAAACTTCAATAAATCATAGAAAATTAACCGTAACTCCAAATTAAATAATTTATATATGAAAAATTATCAGAAAAATTCAAGGAATCCATCTGTACCATTTCCATGCATGTTAGAACAACTTATAGATGCTGTTTAGCACAAATCAATTAAAGGGCATTTAAATAATCACATATGGAGTTTGAATTTGAATCTTGTATTCAAACCAACTT
>NW_021200521.1:0-1932 GCF_002162155.2 Triticum dicoccoides
GACTGCCAAAAGGTGTTGGGTCACTGTGTGGCTATCTTGCACGAGAAGCTTGGCTGGGGTTTGGTTATGGTTTGGTGGGTTGGTTTGCCTAAATTTATTGACCTGGCTAAGATAGGATTAGCCAATGGTCAGCCTGGCTCTGATACCAAGTCTGTCACGACCGGTTTTCCGGGTATAAATTTCCAGAAAAAGACCGTCGTGCTCATCAGCCCCAGGATTACTGTTAGCTGATGAGGCTCCAACTTGATACAGAAATTCCAAGCAAATACAAAATATGTAGTACAAGACCGTTCTGGCCTGTGAGTACAACAAAAGGTTTCTAGTGGTTGATGGCGGAAGCGGGTTGTGAAACATCAGTGTCTATGGGACTCCATTTCCCAACAGGAACAGCTGACCAGGTTAACTCCTATCTTCGCGAGGCTGCTATCTCCATTGTGTGGGTTCCGGGGCTTTCAACATGGTCGCTCCTTTCCGCGCAAGAAATCTGGCCAAGACAATAGCCAGGGACAAGCCAGTGAGTACTTTGAATGTACTCGCAAACATTAGAACACATGTATAATATAACAATGATGTGCTGAAAATATTTTATGCTCATGACGTCAGTCACAAAAGATAAATAAATCTCTGATGCGTGCAAGCAAGTTATTTATAAAATTACAATAACATAGTAGTATTAAAATTTATGAAATAAATAACAAGCAAAGCCACAGTCGGGCGTCTTAGCGACACCACATAAAGGGCTTTAAAAGAAATGCCACAGTCGGGCGTCTGAGCGACACCACAAAAAGGGCTTTAAAAGAAATGCCACAGTCGGGCGTCTGAGCGACACCACATAAAGGGCTTTAAAAGAAATGCCACAGTCGGGCGTCTGAGGGACACCACACAAAGGGATTTAAAAGAAATGCCACAGTCGGGCGTCTGAGCGACACCACATAAAGGGCATTGAAAGAAATGCCACAGTCGGGCGTCTGAGCGACACCACACAAAGGACTTTAAAACAAATGCCACAGTCGGGCGTCTGAGCGACACCACATAAAGGGCTTTAAAAGAAATGCCACAGTCGGGCGTCTGAGCGACACCACATAAAGGGCTTTAAAAGAAATGCCACAGTCGGGCGTTTGAGCGACACCACATAAAGGGCTTTAAAAATAAACAATCATAGTGAATATCCCAGAGGTAGAACCATCCCAGAGATACTCGATAATAACAATAATATCACGGGTTAGTCAACAATAATAATAATCATAATTATCACAAGTCACAGGTAGTAGTTCCAGTTCTGGTTAACAGTTTCACCTCCGAAGACCGACACTAAGACTGACACTTGACCCATCCCAGACTGTAATCCTTAACCATGGACACGGCTATTCGAATAGGTTTAATCTCTGCAGAGGGTGTACTCTTTACCCACGAGTAACGGATTTCTTTAGTCCATCGGGACTAATTCCGTCTACGGTCTTTTTGTTGAAAACACACCTATCTTGCACACACCAGCTTATCTCACACGTGTCTGGAATCACCCACGACACCTGTTAAGCAAACTCTAAGTGGGGAGGCTACAACCTCGCGTAGCATGGGATCAAATTTATATCGCGCGCTCTAAGGGGTGGCCTCCCCTCTCGGTCCCAACCGGAAACACCCATGCCCCCGGACCAGGTGGCCTGCCTACCAGCTACAACCGGTATCTTCCACCATGGCCTCTCTGTACGGTGTGTGCTAGAAAGAGGTTGACAACTTACTGAACTGTACTCTACTTGCTGTAGAGACGAGTGGTAGTACGAAACAAGTATGGGGGTTACTGGCACAAGACTCGATCTACGGTCGACTCAGGAGGTTTAAGTATTCCCTGCATGATTAGCATGACGAATATATTTCAACCAACAGAGTCACCGCTCATATCACCTTGCCATGCCATACCAGACATAACCGTCC
>NW_021200522.1:0-1037 GCF_002162155.2 Triticum dicoccoides
CAAAGTGTCGGGGAAGAGTTTCGTCAGCACGACGGCGTGGTGACGATCTTGATGAACTACAGCAGCAGGGCTTCGCCTAAACTCCGCTACAGTATTATCGAGGAATATGGTGGCAGGGGGCACCGCACACGGCTAAGGAATCGATCACGTGGATCAACTTGTGTCAACTTGTGTGTTTAGAGGTGCCCCTGCCTCCGTATATAAAGGAGGAGAGGAGGGGAGGCTGGCCGGCCAAAGAGGGAGGCGCAGGAGAGTCCTACTCCCTCTGGGAGTAGGATTCCTCCCCCCAATCCTAGTCCAACTAGGATTCCTCGGAGGGGAAGGGAGAGAGGGGGGCCGGCCACCTTCTCCTAGTCCTAATAGGACTAGGGGAGGGGAAAGAGGCGCAGCCACCTTGGGTTGCCCCTTTCTCCTTTCCACTAAGGCCCATGATGCCCCATATGGCTCCCGGGGGGTTCCGGTAACCTCCCGGTAACCCGGTAAAATCCCGATTTCACCCGGAACACTTCCGATGTCCAAACATAGGCTCCCAATATATCAATCTTTACGTCTCGACCATTTCGAGACTCCTCGTCATGTCCGTGATCACATCGGGACTCCGAACAACCTTCGGTACATCAAAATGCATAAACTCATAATATAACTGTCATCGTAACCTTAAGCGTGCGGACCCTACGGGTTCGAGAACAATGTAGACATGACCGAGACATGTCTCTGGTCAATAACCAATAGCGGGACCTGGATGCCCATATTGGCTCCTACATATTCTACGAAGATCTTTATCGGTCAGACCGCATAACAACATACGTTGTTCCCTTTGTCATCGGTATGTTACTTGCCCGAGATTCGATCGTCGGTATCCAATACCTAGTTCAATCTCGTTAACGGCAAGTCTCTTTACTCGTTCCGTAATACATCATCTCACAACTAACATATTAGTTGTAATGCTTGCAAGGCTTATGTGATGTGTATTACCGAGAGGGCCCAGAGATACCTCTCCGACAATCGGAGTGACAAATCCTAATCTCGAAATACGC
>NW_021200523.1:0-1651 GCF_002162155.2 Triticum dicoccoides
TGCCAAGCGCGTTCGGGCCTCTCCATATCCGCCTCAGCTTTGAGCCGAATATGGGGAGTGTCGGTCAATTTGGGATTTTGGGCCGGCTATGAGGAGGCTGGTTGGGTGGGTTTTTGCATCCGGACACTGATTGGGCAGCCTGCCCGGGCGTTTAGGGGTGGGTATGGGGGGGGGGGTCTGATTGTGTATGCTCCAAACAACTTGTATGTCCAACTAAAAACACTTCCGTGTCACCACTCAAGCTCCAAAAGGCGCCTTTATTGTGGCCTCCCTAGTTGTCTTGTATGTTTTTCCTAGCTCTCAGATATACCAAAAAGGTACAACGAGAAAACAACATGAACACAAATCTCAAATTAGGTGAGGCCTAGAAATGCGAGATTTCATCCAAAGCTCCACGCTGAAACAATAGAATAGTTCCTCACAAATAAAAAGAACAGTAGAACAGTTCCTCGCGAATAAAGGTTACAAGTTTACAGCTTGCTGACACATCCATTCATATATCTGCATTATTGACTTGCTTAACAAACACTTGTTTTCTTTGAATATAAAAATCCGTTGCTTAAGAGTTATTGACTTCCTCACCAATGCTAATAAGTGAGTACTGCAATACTAACTAATAGGTCTATTATTTTAACAGTTTCTGCTGATCTAATACATGTTTTTATATCCATTGCAGCGAGCTTGAAGGTGTGTTCTCGCTCTGGATCTTACTAATTGTTACCCATCAAAATTGTTTTTATTTTCTTATCATTAACCCGCTTGCGACAATGTTTGAAATTTTTAACTCACTTGCACCACATGTGCTTTGCCGGGTCGCTCAAATTAAATATGATGTAATAGAAATTATAACTAAAATAAAATGGTATATTCACACCAGATGATTCACATGTTTTTATACTAAAATTTTATACTTATTTCAAACTAAGTGTAACATAATACCGTTCTAATTAATATAACGTATTATCAATTTTTCACATAACAATTTTTCCAAATAATAGTTATGTCACCCATTGTCATACATTTGTAACGTATAACACTAAAATTTTTGATTCTGCAAAACTATAATTGTATGATTTACCATTAATTTCTATTTCTTGTTAACAAAAAAATCTTTGAATTAATTATTCTAATATTTCATAAACTATGCAGTGTATACATACATATTTGCATATGTATCTATGCGTTCATATATCTTTTAATACCATGGTAGAGATTTCTAAATCTTATACGCACTAGCAAGTATTTTAATAGTGGTTTATAGAGCATATTAGGCAACCATATTCATAAAAACTTGTAAGGCATAACAAAAGACTTCCAAGTTGGATTCAGTAATAGAAGTATCGAAGAACCAAAAATGTGGTTGATTGTACTTTTGCATATTATTCAATTTTCTGGCATTCTCGTCTAGATTCAAATGCTCTGATTTCATGCAAGTGAGATTTCCTCCCCGTTTCTCAAATGAAAAATTGTGCATTGGTTTAAGCATTGAAATCTTGTTATCATATATTTCATAATTATATCAAGACATCCATCGTAAAGAGAGACTACATATTTAAATTCAACTTCGCTAGGAGGAGACGTACAGGATCTGCGAATTGCTTCATGTTGGATGGAACGGCGTGTTATTTCAGGGGGTTGAAGCCTTATAGGA
>NW_021200524.1:0-1678 GCF_002162155.2 Triticum dicoccoides
TGTGGCAATGACAGGTCATGCAGAGGAAATGGGTTCAACTACCGTAGCACACAGCAGTTTGAATCGCGTTGTCTTAATGCAGTAAAAGAGAGCAGGAGCGAGAACATGGGATTGTATCGATATGATCAAACGGTTGGTTGCTTGCCTGATGGTTCGATGCACGGATACGGTTCTTCGTTAGGGTAATCACGGTACTCCTCGGGGACAGAACCTGTCGCAAAGGGCATCGATACACAAGCATCACCAAACAATGTGCAACAATATGATGCATGCATGAAACATGGCAATATGAGTGTATTGGGCTAATGCAACTAAAGCCAGAAGGGTTTGAACAAATTTGAATCAAAGATTCAAATTCCAAATTCAAATATGGCCTTTTTAAGTGCCTTTTCTTGTTCTGATTAAAACATCAATTTAACTTGTTGGATCATGCATGAAAATAGTACAGATGGATAGATTGGATTTTTCTGATCATTTTTCATATATAATTTGTCCAATTTGGAGTTACAGAATAAAAGTTATGAATTTTTGAAGTTTAAATAATATTCTGGAATTTCCTGATTTAAATTAAATCCAGAAAATCAATTACTGCGTCAGCCTGACGTCAGTGTGACGTCAGCAGGTCAACGGAACTGGTCCAGGTCAAACCTGACAGTGGGTCCCGCATGTCAGGGTGATTATTTTAATTAAAACTTAATTAAACTAATCCTGTTTAATTAACAGGGCTGGGCCCCACCTGTCATTGACTCAGGGGAGTCAACCAGGGCCCACCCGTGGTCAAAGTCAAAGTCGGCTGCCGGCGTTTAGCCGCCGGCGAGCCCGACGCGGCGGCGGAAGTGGTTTTGGTCATTTCGGCCACCAAACGGACCGCGGAGACCACCGGAGTGGAGCTGAGGCCAACCCGCAGCTCTTGGCAGAGCCCGTTGGGGTCGGGGTGGCCGGAGTCGACGGCGGCGAGCTCGGCTACGGCCGCCGGGGTTCGGTCGTGCACGGGAACGGTGCTGGAGCTCGAAGTCGAGCAAAGCGAGGCGCTAGGGATGCTCTACGGGGTCTTGCGAACTCGTTGGACTCGCCGGGGTGACCAAATGGTCACCGGAGCTGCGTCGACGGCGAGCTCGGCGACGGCGGAGGTTCGACCGTGGTGGGGAGGTGGCTACGGTGAGGGAACGAGGGGAAGGAGAGGGGGAAACGGTGGCGTAGCTCACCGCGGTTGCAGTGGGCGTCGAAGTGGGCTCGGGGACGCGCTGGAGACGGCGAATCGACGGCGACGGTGGTCGGAGCCCGAAGAGGGGAACGGTGACGTGGCGGCGATGCAGGGCTTCCGGGGAGCTGTGGAGCGGTGGGGAGGAAGAGGGAGTCGAGGCGGAGCTCCTGAGCTAGTCGGGGGAGCGAGGGGTGGTCGGAGACGGTGGCTATGGCGAACGGCGGCGACGGTGGTGTTCGGCCGTGTGAGAGGGGGAGCGAGAGAGAGGAGAGGAGAGCCGGGGGAGAGTGAGAGAGAGCAGGGGGGAGGGCGTGGCGTCGTCCAGGGCGTCGAGCGAGGAGGGGAGGCCAGGCAAGCAGGCGAGCAGGTGGCGTGGCGCGGTGGCACGCGCGCGCGCCGGCCACACTCCCCTCCCTCTGTCGGGACGAAGACGACAGAGGAGGGAGGTGGGCTGGGCCGGCTGCTGGCTGGGCC
>NW_021200525.1:0-2442 GCF_002162155.2 Triticum dicoccoides
AATATGAATTTAGAATGAGTTCATTACAGTACCAATGTGGTGGTTTTGTTTTCTTTCACTAACGGAGCTTATAAGATTTCCTGTTGAGTTTTGTGTTGTGAAGTTTTCAAGTTTTGGGTAAAGATTCGATGGACTATGGAACAAGGAGTGGCAAGTGACTAAGCTTGGGGATGCCCAAGGCACCCCAAGGAAATATTCAAGGACAACCAAGAGCCTAAGCTTGGGGATGCCCCGGAAGGCATCCCCTCTTTCGTCTTCGTTCATCGGTAACTTTACTTAGAGCTATATTTTTATTCACCACATGATATGTGTTTTGCTTGGAGCGTCATTTCCTTTTGTTAGTTTTTGCTTGCTGTTAGTTAGAATAGTGCTTTGCATCTTTAGTTTCAATAAAGAAGTCAAGGATAGCCTTTGCCATGCTTATTTTGCTAGTATACATGTTGCTGTTTGAAAAACAGAAAGTTTACCGCTGTTGCAAAAATTCCCTAGAAAAGTCAGAGAATGGTATAATGTTGAATATTTTTGCATATTGAGCTCTGATAAATTTATTACAGTGGGAATTTTAGTTCATAATTTTTGGAGTCAGTAAAGTATTGATACTCTTGCATTCTTTATAGACTGTACTGTTTTGGCAGATTGCTGTTATGGTTGCATTGTTTGTATATGTTTGCTTGATTAATGATTCTATTTGAGGATAGGAGTATTAAATATGCAGAGGCATTTAGTATGCAATGTTGAATAATTATTTAAGTGATTTGTTACAGTAGAAAATGATAAGGTTTTGCATTGGTTTATACTAACCTATCTCACGAGTTCTTGTTGAGTTTGTTGTGAATGAAGCTTTTGATAAAAAGAGAAACCATGATACGAGAGGAATTAAGGAGACACAAAAGCTCAAGCTTGGGGATGCCCAAGGCACCCCAAGGTAATATTTCAAGAAGTCTCAATCATCTAAGCTTGGGGATGCCCTGGTAGGCATCCCACCTTTCTTCTTCAACAAGTATCGGTCGAGCCTAAGTTTTTGCTTCTTCACTTGAGTTGTGCTATCCTTGCAATGTAGTTTCTTTAGATTTGCTTGCTGTTTGAATAAAGTATCAAGATCTGAAATTATTAAATGAGAGAGTCTTCGCATAGTTGCATAATTATTTAGCTACTCATTGACCTTCACTTATATCTTTCGGAGTAGTTTGCCATTTGCTCTAGTGCATCACTTATACCTTTTAGAGCATGGTGGTAGTTTCATTTTGAAGAAATAGATGAACTCTCATGCTTCACTTAGATTATTTTGGGAGTCATTAATAGCATGGTAATTTGCTTAATATCAATATACTTGGTATTCAAGATATGTGAAACTTTCTTATGAGTGTGTTGAATACTACGAAAAGTTTGATACTTGATAATTGTTTTGAGATATGGAGGTAGTGATATTAAAGTCATGCTAGTTGGGTGATTATGAATTTAAAGAATGCTTGTGTTGAAGTTTGCAAGTACCGTAGCATGCACGTATGGTTAAAGTTGTGTAACAAATTTGAAACATGAAGTGTACCTGGCTTGTGCATCCTTATGAGTGGCGGTCGGGGACGAGCGATGGTCTTTTCCTACCAATCTATCCCCCTAGGAGCATGCGCGTAGTACTTGGTTTTTGATGACTTCTAAATTTTTGCAATAAGTATATGAGTTCTTTTGACTAATGTTGAGTCCATGGATTATACGCACTCTCACCTTTCCGCCTTTGCTAGCCTCTTCGGTACCGTGCATTGCCCTTTCTCACCTTGAGAGTTGGTGCAAACTTCGCCGGTGCATCCAAACCCCGTGATACGATACGCTCCATCACACATAAACCCCCTATATCTTCCTCAAAACAGCCACCATACCTACCTACCATGCCATTTCCATAGCCATTCCAAGATATATTGCCATGCAACTTCCATCATCATCATCATCATGACATACATTACTTTTGTCATATTGCCATTGCATGATCATGTAGTTGACATCGTATTTGTGGCAAAGCCACCATGCATTATTTTTCATACAAGTCACTCTTGATTCATTGCACCATCCCGGTACACCGCCGGAGGCATTCATATAGAGTCATATGTTGTTCTAAGTTTCGAGTTGTAATCCTTATGTTGTAATCAGTAGAAGTGTGATGATCATCATTATTAGAGCATTGCCCAAAAAAGAGAAAGGCCAAAAAACAGAAAGGCCCAAAAAAAAGGGCAATGCTACTATCTCTTTTTCCACACTTGTGCTTCAAAGTAGCACCTTGTTCTTCATATAGTGAGTCTCATATATTGTGCTTCAAAGTAGCACCTTGTTCTTCATGTAGTGTGTCTCATAAAGTTGCCTTTTTATACTAGTGGGAATTTTCATTATAGAACTTGGCTTGTATATTCCTACGATGGGCTTCCTCAAATGCCCTAGGTCTTCGTGAGCAAG
>NW_021200526.1:0-1801 GCF_002162155.2 Triticum dicoccoides
TCATCGACATGCAAGTCGTGATTCCTATTACAAGAACATGATCAATCTCATACATCACATATATCATTCATCACATCCTTTGGCCATATCACATCACATAGCATACCCTGCAAAAACAAGTTAGACGTCCTCTAATTGTTGTTTGCATGTTTTACGTGGCTGCTATGGGTTTCTAGCAAGAACGTTTCTTACCTACGCATGAACCACAACGTGATATGCCAATTGCTATTTACCCTTCATAAGGACCCTTTTCATCGAATCCGATCCGACTAAAGTGGGAGAGACAGCCACCCGCCAGCCACCTTATGCAACTAGTGCATGTTTGTCGGTGGAACCGGTCTCACGTAAGCGTACGTGTAAGGTTGGTCCGGGCCGCTTCATCCCACGATGCCGCCGAATCAAGATAAGACTAGTAACGGCAAGCATATTGAACAATATCTACGCGCACAACTACTTTGTGTTCTACTCATGCAAAGAATCTACGCAATAGACCTAGCTCATGATGCCACTGTTGGGGAACGTAGCAGAAATTCAAAAAATTTCCTACGAATCACCAAGATCTATCTATGGAGAGACCAGCAACGAGTAGAAAGAGAGTGCATCTACATACCCTTGTAGATCGCTAAGCGGAAGCGTTCAAGTGAACGGGGTTGATGGAGTCGTACTCGTCGTGATTCAGATCACCGATGATCCTAGTGCCGAACGGACGGCACATCCGCGTTCAACACACGTACAGCTCGACGATGTCTCCCATGCCTTGATCCAGCAAGGAGAGAGGGAGAGGTTGAGGAAGACTCCATCCAGCAGCAGCACAACGGCGTGGTGGTGATGGAGGAGCGTGGCAATCCTGCAGGGCTTCGCCAAGCACCTACGGGAGAGGAAGAGGTGTCACGGGAGGGAGGGAGGCGCCAAGGGCTCAGGTGTGGATGCCCTCCCTCCCCTCCACTATATATAGGGGCAGGGGAGAGGGGGGAGGCGCAGCCTTGCCCCCTACTCCAAGCAAGGGGTGCGGCTAAGGAGGGGGAAGGAGTCCATCCTCCCCAAGGCACCTCGGAGGTGCCTTCCCCCTTTAGGACTCTCCCCTCTTTCTTTTATCTTGGCGCATGGGCCTCTAGGGGCTGGTGCCCTTGGCCCATGTAGGCCAAGGCGCACCCCCTACAGCCCATGTGGCCCCCGGGGCAGGTGGCCCCACCCGGTGGGCCCCCGGGCCCTTCCGGTGGTCCCGGTACAATACCGATGACCCCGAAACTTGTCCCGATGGCCGAAACAGGACTTCCTATATATAAATATTTACCTCCGGACCATTCCGGAACTCCTCGTGACGTCCGGGATCTCATCCGGGACTCCGAACAACATTCGGTAACCACATACAAGCTTCCTTTATAACCCTAGCGTCATCGAACCTTAAGTGTGTAGACCCTACGGGTTCGGGAGACATGCAGACATGACCGAGATGTTCTCCGGTCAATAACCAACAGTGGGATCTGGATACCCATGTTGGCTCCCACATGTTCCACGATGATCTCATCGGATGAACCACGATGTCAAGGACTCAATCAATCCCGTATACAATTCCCTTTGTCTAGCGGTATGGTACTTGCCCGAGATTCGATCGTCGGTATACCGATACCTTGTTCAATCTCGTTACCGGCAAGTCTCTTTACTCGTTCCGTAACACATCATCCCGTGATCAACTCCTTGATCACATTGTGCACATTATGATGATGTCCTACCGAGTGGGCCCAGAGATACCTCTCCGTTTACACGGAGTGACAAAATCCCAATCTCGATTCGTGCCAAC
>NW_021200527.1:0-1448 GCF_002162155.2 Triticum dicoccoides
AGTTGTAAAGTTCAAGTATCCGTGTGTCCAAACATCAAGAGGAAAACCCAAGGAATCACCCTCGGTGGTTTCCACTCAATGTAATCATCAAGGTGAACGTAGAGGAATCACCCTCGAGGTTCACACTTGAGGGGTTGCACGACAGAGTCGTATCGGAAGTGGTTAAAGAGGAAATCACCCTCGATGACCACGACCGAATAGCTACACTACAGGGTAACATCAGAAGTGTTGTAGAGGTCTCACCCTCGGCACTCGATAGTAACCCAGCAGTGTCGAGCAACTAAGGGGAAAGTGATGTGCGGTGCCGGGGCCTGGTCTTCAATCCCGTTGATTGGGTCTTCAATGATGAAGCAGGGGCAACAAGGACAAGGTGGGGGTCACTGATGGATCACTAACCAACCTATACTAAGCAATTTAGGGTAAGCCGGTAAGGTAACAATAAGCAGGTTACAAAAAGAGGCTATGCATCAGAATAGGTGCAAACAATAACAGTAGCAAAATCTAATGCAAGCATGAGAGAATGGAATGGGCGATATCGGGATGATCAAAGGGGGGGGGGCTTGCCTGGTTGATCTGGCAAGGAGGGGTCGTTGTCAACGACGTAGTCGATCACCGGGGCATCAGCGGCCTCGGGGCCTACCGGAGAGAAGAGGGGGAAGAAACAGTAAATACATAGCAAACAGAGGTAACACCAAGCATGACATGACGATACGTAGCGCTAAGCGTGCTCTAGCGCGGTCCTAGACGTTATAGGTGAAGGGGGAAAACAACCGGGAAGGTGTTCCCGTATCCGGACCTGTGTCAGACAGATGACCGGAGGGGGAAAGTTCCATGTTCAGCATGCTAGGGGCATGTGACATATGAACAGACCGCGTATTCGGATTCGTTGGATTTTTCTGAGCAACTTTCATATAGAAAACATTTTCATCCGAGTTACGGTTTATTTTCTATGAATTTTTAAAGTTGTTATAAATTCTGGAATTTAATTATTTATTTCAACATTAACCAGAATAGTAAACGATGACGTCAGCATGACATCATGCTGACATCAGCAGTCAACTGTGCTGTTGACTGGGTCAACTACGTGTGGGCCCCGCATGTCATACACTGTTTAGCTTAATTAGGGTTTAGCTAATTAATTATGGTTTAATTAAATTAACTAATTAATTAGATTAATTTAAACGGGATTAAATAACTTAATTAATTTACTAATTAATTAATTAACTAATTAATACTTTTATTAATTACAACTCCTTTTTTTTAATTTTCGTTTTAGGGGTGTGGGGCCCCTACGTCAGTGGCCCAGGGCGGCTTATTGGGCACGGGTTAACGGGGCGGGCGTGGGCGCCCGTGCCCGTGACCACCAGGGGCGACGGCCACGGTTGCGGGCCGGAGCCGCACGGCGAGGTGGCTGGCCAGGGCGGCGCAGCCGGAGCCGCATGGTGAGG
>NW_021200528.1:0-1501 GCF_002162155.2 Triticum dicoccoides
CCTCTACTAGTCTTTTCTTGCTCAACGGTATTGTGGGATGAAGCGGCCCGGACCAACCTTACACGTACGCTTACGTGAGACCGGTTCCACCGACTGACATGCACTAGTTGCATAAGGTGGCTGGCGGGTGTCTGTCTCTCCCACCTTAGTTGGAGCGGAATCGATGAACAGGGCCCTTATGAAGGGTAAATAGAAGTTGACAAAATCACGTTGTGGTGATTCGTAGGTAAGAAAACGTTCTTGCTAGAACCCAATTGCAGCCACGTAAAAGATGCAACAACAATTAGAGGACGTCTAACTTGTTTTTGCAGCGATTGATCATGTGATGTGATATGGCCAGAAGTTGTGATGAATGATGAATTGTGATGTATGAGATCATGTTCTTTGTAATAGGATTCACGACTTGCATGTCGATGAGTATGAAAACCGGCAGGAGCCATAGGAGTTGTCATTATTTTTTTGTATGACCTGCGTGTCATTGAATAACGCCATGTAAACTACTTTACTTTATTGCTAAACATTAGTCATAGAAGTAGAAGTAGTCGTTGGCGTGACAACTTCATGAAGACACGATGATGGAGATCATGATGATGGAGATCATGGTGTCAAGCCGGTGACAAGATGATCATGGAGCCCCGAAGATGAAGATCAATGGAGCTATATGATATTGGCCATATCATGTCACAACTATATAATTGCATGTGATGTTTATTATGTATTATGCATCTTGTTTACTTAGGACGACGGTAGTAAATAAGATGATCCCTTATAAAATTTCAAGAAGTGTTCTCCCCTAACAGTGCACCGTTGCTACAGTTCGTCACTTCTAAGCACCACGTGATGATCGGGTGTGATGGATTCTTACGTTCACATACAACGGGTGTAAGACAGTTTTACACAGCGAAAACACTTAGGGTTAACTTGACGAGCCTAGCATGTGCAGACATGGCCTCGGAACACGGAGACCGAAAGGTCGAACACGAGTCGTATGGAAGATACGATCAACATGAGAATGTTCACCGACGATGACTAGTCCATCTCACGTGATGATCGGACACGGCCTAGTCGACTCGGATCGTGTAACACTTAGATGACTAGAGGGATGTCTAATCTAAGTGGGAGTTCATAATTTGATTAGAACTTTATTATCATGAACTTAGTCTAAAACCTTTGCAAATATGTCTTGTAGATCAATGGCCAACGCTAATGTCAACATGAACTTCAACGCGTTCCTAGAGAAAACCAAGCTGAAAGATGATGGCAGCAACTATACGGACTGGGTCCGGAACCTGAGGATCATCCTCATAGCTGCCAGGAAACAATATGTCCTAGAAGGACCGCTAGGTGACGCTCCCGTCCCAGAGAACCAAGACATTATGAATGCTTGGCAGTCTCGTGCTGATGATTACTCCCTCGTTCAGTGCGGCATGCTTTACAGCTTAGAACCGGGGCTCCAAAAGCGTTTTGAGCACCACGGAGCATATGAGATGTTCGAAGAGCT
>NW_021200529.1:0-1173 GCF_002162155.2 Triticum dicoccoides
AACGATTGAGCTTTTCTCCCTTAGTTTGCAGGCTAAGAAAATCGTCGGAGGTCTTATACCTCTTGACGTGGGCACGAGCCTGAAATCCCAATTTCAGCCCTCGAAACATCTCATATGTTCCGCGATGTTTCGAAAACGTCTTTGGTGCCTCTACTTAAACCATTTAATTGAACTATCACGTAGTTATCAAAACGTGTATGTCCGATGTTCGCAACATCGACAAACGACGTTGGGGTTCAGCACACTGAGCGGTGCATTAAGGACATAAGCTTTCTACTGATCGCATAATCACTACTATCAACTTTCAACTATATTTTCTCTAGGAACATATCTAAACAGTGGAACTAAAGCGCGAGCTTACGACATAATTTGCAAAAGGTCTTTTGACTATGTTCAGGATAATTAAGTTCATCTTATGAACTCCCACTTAGATAGACATCCCTCTGGTCATCTAAGTGATCACATGATCTGAGTCAACTAGGTCGTGTCCGATCATCACGTGAGACGGACTAGTCATCATCGGTGAACATCTTCATGTTGATCGTATCTACCATACGACTCATGCTCGACCTTTCGGTCTCCGTGTTCTGAGGCCATGTCTGCACATGCTAGGCTCGTCAAGTTAACCCTAAGTGTTTTCGCTGTGTAAAACTGTCTTACACCCGTTGTATGTGAACGTAAGAATCCATCACACCCGATCATCACGTAGCACAGTTAGGGGAGAACACTTCTTGAAATTTTGTAAGGGATCATCTTATTTACTACCGTCGTCCTAAGCAAACAAGATGCATAAACATGATAAACATCACATGCAATCAAATAGTGACATGATATGGCCAATATCATTTTTCTCCTTTTGATCTTCATCTTCGGGGCTCCATGATCATCATCGTCACCGGCACGACACCATGATCTCCATCATCATGATCTCCATCATCGTGTCTTCATGAAGTTGTCACGCCAACGACTACTTCTACTTCTATGACTAACGCGTTTAGCAATAAAGTAAAGTAGTTTACATGGCGTTCTTCAATGACACGCAGGTCATACAATAAATAAAGACAACTCCTATGGCTCCTGCCGGTTGTCATACTCATCGACATGCAAGTCGTGAATCCTATTACAAGAACATGATCAATCTCATACATCACATATCATTCATCACATTCTTCT
>NW_021200530.1:0-1236 GCF_002162155.2 Triticum dicoccoides
GACCTTTCGGTCTTCTGTGTTCCGAGGCCATGTCTGTACATGCTAGGCTCGTCAAGTCAACCTAAGTGTTTGCATGTGTAAATCTGTCTTACACCCGTTGTATGTGAACGTCTGAATAAAACACCCGATCATCACGTGGTGTTTTGAAACAGCGAACTGTCGCAACGGTGCACAGTTAGGGGGAACACTTCTTGAATTTATTGTGAGGGATCATCTTATTTACTACCGTCGTTCTAAGTAAACAAGATGCAAAACATGATAAACATCACATGCAATCAAATAATAAACGTGACATGATATGGCCAATATCACATAGCTCCTTTGATCTCCATCTTGGGGCTCCATGATCATCTTGTCACCGGCTTGACACCATGATCTCCATCATCGTGTCTCCATGAAGTTGCTCACCAACTATTACTTCTACTACTATGGCTAACGCGTTTAGCGATAAAGTAAAGTAATTTACATGGCGTTTCTTGATGACACGCAGGTCATATAAAAGAATAAAGACAACTCCTATGGCTCCTGCCGGTTGTCATACTCATCGACATGCAAGTCGTGAATCCTATTACAATAGCATGAACATCTCATACATCACATATAGATCATTCATCATTCATCACAACTTTGGCCATATCATATCACAAACCACTTGCTGCAAAAACAAGTTAGACGTCCTCTAATTGTTGTTGCAAGTTTTACGTGGCTGAATTAGGGTTGTAGCAAGAACGTTCTCTTACCTACGTTAAAGCCACAACGTGATTTGTCAACTTCTATTTACCCTTCATAAGGACCCTGTTCATCCATTCCGCTCCAACTAAAGTAGGAGAGACAGACACCCGCCAGCCACCTTATGCAACTAGTGCATGTTAGTCGGTGGAACCGGTCTCACGTAAGCGTACGTGTAAGGTTGGTCCGGGCCGCTTCATCCCACAATACCGCTGAAGCAAGAAAGGACTAGTAACGGCAAGAGAGTTGACAAATCTACGCCCACAACAAATTGTGTTCTACTCGCGCAAGAAGAACTACGCATAGACCTAGCTCATGATGCCACTGTTGGGGAACGTTGCAGAAAACAAAAATTTTCCTACTCGTTTCACCAAGATCATCTAGGAGTTCATCTAGCAACGAGTGATTAGATGCATCTACATACCTTTGTAGATCGCGAGCGGAAGCGTTCAAAAGAACGGTGATGATGTAGTCGTACTCGACGTGATCCAAATCACCGATGACCAG
>NW_021200531.1:0-1044 GCF_002162155.2 Triticum dicoccoides
TTCGGAATGGACTGGGAGAAGTGCCTTCCATTTGCCGAATTCGCTTACAACAACAGCTATCAATCTAGCTTGGGTAAAGCCCCTTTTGAAGTTCTCTATGGACGACGGTGTCGAACACCCCTTAACTGGTCAGAGACCGGGGAAAGACAATTCTTTGGCCCGGACATGATTCAGGAAGCAGAAGAACAAGTTCGCATCGTTCGTGAAAAGTTGAAAACAGCCCAATCTCGTCAGAAGAGTCAATATGACCGAAAACATAAGGCTATGACTTTCGAGGTTGACGAGAAGGCTTATCTTCGGGTCACCCCTCTGAAGGGAACCCATCGTTTCGGTATCAAAGGCAAATTGGCTCCTCGTTACATTGGACCTTTTCGCATTCTCGCCAAACGAGGAGAAGTTGCCTACCAGTTGGAACTACCTCCGCATCTCTCCAGAGTCCACGATGTCTTCCACGTTTCTCAACTCAGGCGTTGCTTCTCGGATCCTATCCGTGAAGTGGACCACGAAACGCTGATCTCCAAGATAATCTTACCTATCGAGAGTACCCCATTCGTATCCTCGATCAGGCCGAACGTACCACCCGATGTCATAATATCAAGTTTCTCAAAGTTCAATGGTCGCACCATTCTGAGGATGAAGCAACTTGGGAAAGGGAGGATCGTCTTCGACTTGAGTATCCCGCCTTCTTCCCGGAGGAACCAAAATCTCGGGACGAGATTCTTTTGAGTGGGGGTGAGTTGTCACACCCTAGCTAGTCATGCATTAGAGTGTTGCATCATGTTTACTCTTTCATCAGAAACTTGAAATGGGGATCTGTGAAACCCTCAGAATCATTTTGAAAATGACCCAAATAAAAATTTCTCCAAAAGGGTCCAAGAAAATGCTCATGTTGCTCTCTGAAAATATTGGACAGAGATAAAAATCAAACCAATATTTTTAAGAGCTCATAGGTATTTATTTTGGGCATTTGGAATTAATGCATAAATATTTGCATTGGAAATATATTAATTATATATATTAATATATGTCCAAATATTATGCCAA
>NW_021200532.1:0-1464 GCF_002162155.2 Triticum dicoccoides
TAAAACGCTCACAGTAAAGCAAATATCAATGTCTGACAAGTTCTTACCATGCAGCAGGCGGTGATCGGCAACCAGCGGTGTCAAGTAACTCCGAATATTGAGTAAAGCGATTGCCAGGGGAGCGTACGTATACACGGTGTAGAAATATGTGGAGCTGGGTTGGCTATATATGGTAGCAAAAGATTAGCAATAATCAATTCAAAGATGCAATGTTGAATAAACGCTCAACGACGGTACTGTGCTGGTCCTAGGCTAGACCGTACTAGAGACGCGAGCCTAGAACACTAATGAGGTCACGGCGTAGCACAACTAGCATCAATGAAGGATACTAAGTAGCTCTTGACAGCAAGATATAAGTGAAGATCACAACGGCAGTGAAGATAATGATGAAAAACAACTGCCAAGCAGGATATACAACAACTCTCTCTCCAACTTTCCTTTTGAAAAGTTTGAGACAATTTTCTGATAAATTCTTTCAAAGAATGCTATTAACTCAAGCTTTCCAATGCAAAAAGAATCACTCAATTCCGAGTTGATATGAGGAGTCAAAGAATTCTAAAACTGGCCTAAAAAATTGGAACAAGCTGTGTTCACGAACTTCGGAGGGCAAAAAGACCTATTTAGAAGCCGATTTTGAGGTGTCAAATATTGAACTAGCTTCTGCAACTATTTAGATGCGGCTCGTTGCTATCTTCAATTTGAGTACTCACGGAGCCAAAACGGACTTCGTATGAGGAAGATACACCTGTTTTACTGAACAGTGCGCAAAACAGATTCCAATCCGAATTCAGGCACGAGATTGATTCTAGATAGATCCAATTTTTTTTCTTCTCTCTTTTTTTTCTCACGCTTTTTTTCTTTTTCTTCTCCCTCTTTTTCTTTTTTTTTCTTTCCTTTTTTTCTCTTTTTTTTTCTTTATATTCTTTTTCTCCCTCTTTCCAAGACAAACTAGATAAGATGCAGATTCGATCAGGCGAAGATGTGAGTGACCTCAACTATGATTATGACAATAAACAGTGCGTAGCACGTGGTGGAAATTGGTGGATGGGATGGTGGACAGTGGATGGGATAATGATGCAGCGGCTGCGTGACTAATGTGAACAGAACTCGAAACTCTAAAGGAACTAGACACTAAGACCAGCAACTCGACACGGCGATGCAACCGATAATTCAATAATGCAAACAATGAAAAGAAAATTGCAAAGGCTCAGTCTGGCTAGGACAAAGGATGAATAGATCTAACTTTTGTTTTGTGGCTTTTTCTTGGACAATAGGTAAGAAAATAAATCTAATCTAGGAAAAACTGGAAATTCTCACCGAGCAACCTGAAAACTGATACCACTTGATAGAGGCGAGGGTGTCCCGATCTTTCGATGAGATGATAACTATCGATTTGGTGGAGACGACTTTGACGATCCGACTACAAACGTGCATGACGTTGCGCCTTAGCAATCGCTAAACCAA
>NW_021200533.1:0-695 GCF_002162155.2 Triticum dicoccoides
TTTATAGTGCTCAATTCAAAAATCTCATCAATCAAGGTAGATGGCGAGTGGTGGAATACTTTTTGTAGTTTTGCCAAAGTGCCTAATTAATGCTGTTGTTATCCTCAAAAAATTATGTTTATCAATGCATTAATTGCAATGCATGGATGCATAAAGTACATGCATTGGTCAATTTTCTCTTAATACTTGCATGCAACGATTTAATGCACCTTGGAATCTGAACATGTGATGGAAAACAACCAAATTGAGCCTTATAAAATGGAAAAACTAAAATTTTGAGATAAGCCCTATAAACCGGAAAGGAGGGAGTACATAGGTTGACAATGGTGTGGGACCGTGATGTCAGGAAACCAGGAGGAAGCAAAATAAATTATATATATATATATATATATATATATATATATATATATATATATATAATAAGGAGGCACTTGCGTACGTGAGGCTATGGCTCTGGTGGGTCCCCATTGTCATCCTCTCCAAGTAAAGTCATCTCCTTGCCCGCGCGTGCTTTCCGCCCGAAATAGTTAGCGCCGCCCGCCCTGCTTCCCGGTGCAGGCGATTGCTCCGCCTTCAAACGACAGAAGTGTCGTCCGTCCGTCCATCTGCCGCCCACATTAATGATACGCGGTTGCCGAGGCAGCTACTCCGGCGCCACACGTCCGTCCCTCCGCCGCCCACCATTCCTATATAAA
>NW_021200534.1:0-1213 GCF_002162155.2 Triticum dicoccoides
AAGGTAACACGTACTGTTCGTGTGCATTTTAGTATCTCTACATATGCTGATTATGTTGATTGTGATGTGGTACCTATGCAAGCATGTTCCTTATTACTTGGTAGACCATGGCAATTTGATAAAAATTCTGTACACCATGGTAGAAACAATCACTATACTCTTGTTCATAAGGATAAAAATATTACTTTGCTTCCTATGACTCCTGATTCCATTTTGAAAGATGATATTAATAGAGCTAATAAAGCAAAACAGGAGACGAATAAGAGTGAAAATCAGATTGTGGCAAAAGAATTTGAGCAACAAATGAAGCCTAACAATAAACCATCTAGTGTTGCTTCTGAAATTAAATTGAAAAGTGCATGTTTATTTGCCACCAAATCTGATATTGATGAGCTAGATTTCGGCAAATCTGTTTGCTATGCTTTTGTGTGCAAAGAGGCATTATTTTCATTCGAGGACTTGCCTTCCTCTTTGCCTCCTGCTGTCACTAACATTTTGCAGGAGTTCGCTGACGTCTTTCCACAAGACGTGCCACCGGGATTACCGCCTATTCGAGGGATTGAGCATCAGATTGACTTAATTCCCGGTGCTTCACTGCCAAACCGTGCACCATACCGTACCAATCCAGAGGAGACGAAGGAGATTATGCGCCAAGTACAAGAGCTTCTCGACAAAGGTTATATACGCGAATCCCTTAGTCCTTGTGCTGTTCCTATTATTCTAGTGCCGAAAAAGGATGGTACATCACGTATGTGTTTTGATTGTAGAGGCATTAATAATATTACTATTCGTTATCGTCATCCTATTCCTAGGCTAGATGATATGCTTGATGAATTGAGTGGTTCTACAATATTCTCCAAAGTTGATTTGCGTAGTGGCTACCACCAAATTCGTATGAAATTGGGAGATGAATGGAAAACAGCATTTAAAACTAAGTTTGGATTATATGAGTGGTTAGTCATGCCTTTTGGGTTAACTAATGCACCTAGTACTTTCATGAGATTAATGAACGAAGTTTTACGTGCTTTCATTGGACGATTTGTGGTAGTTTACTTTGATGACATACTGATTTATAGCAGATCTTTGGAAGAACATTTGGAACATTTACGTGCTGTTTTTATTGCTCTACGTGATGCACGTTTGTTTGGTAACCTTGGGAAGTGCACCTTTTGCACCGACCGAGTATCTTTTCTTGGCTATGTTGTTACTCCAC
>NW_021200535.1:0-1028 GCF_002162155.2 Triticum dicoccoides
ATGCATCACTCTTCTAACGGTCAGAGGTACTTGGCCCACTTCCCGTTTCTAGTACGAGGCCCTGAACAACATCACTTCATTTTACAGCCTACGTGCACGCCTTCCTTCCTATGGCTATAAGAAGAAATCATGTCCGACTGTCCACAATGCTGCGTATGAGATAGTTGCAGGACATCTGGCGGCACCCAGTCAGGAATGCGTGATTTGCCATTTTGAAGTTGTAGACTGGTGATGAGGAGATTGTCAGGCTTCCACACTCACGCCTGCAAAATCCTGTGGATCAAAGGGTGGTTCTATCAAGAGTGAAGGTGCCCAATTTGCCATTGTGATGTGATGGATTACTTCGGCTTTAGATTCTGAGATTAGATAGCTGAAGGTGCTTGACTCAAATATCTCGGATGCAAAGATGTTGATAGATTACATAGCAGATGAATAACTTTCTTCCCCGCAAAAAAGAAAGAAAGAATAAACCAGCACAGTTGGAAGAATAAACTTCAAATGTAAACATTTTAGATTCCTAACTTACTGCTCTATTAGTTTTAACATTGTTATTTGCATTTCAAGTGTTCCTTCAACTTTTAATTTTTTTTCATAACAAGTAAATATGATTTTAGATTTTTTAAGAATGTGTCGCATGCTTTTTTAATTACATGATTTTGTAATGCATGCATTTTTTTAATTAGAAGAATATTTTAAAAATCATTGAACACTTTTTAATCACTTGATCATCTTACTAAAATATATTAACTACTTATTACATGGTTACATTTTTTAATTAGAAGAATATTTTATAAATGCATTCAACACTTCTTTTAATTACATCCAAATTTCTATAAAGGTATCAAACAGTTTTTTTATTACATGGATTTCTAATAATGATTTTTTTCTAATGACACAACAGTTTATGAAAATTGACCAGACACTTTTTAAATTACATGAATTTCTTTGTAAAAATGTGAGAAGCACTTTTGTAATTACATGAGCATTTTCTAATCTATGAATTACTCCTCTTCCACAAGGAGGTCTAT
>NW_021200536.1:0-1021 GCF_002162155.2 Triticum dicoccoides
TGAACTAACAAGATCGGTTATCCAAACATATATGAATAAATATGGTGTTATTCCAACAATTTTACCAAATATAAATTGGTGAACCTCCCAGAATGCTTGCCCTTTATCTACAAAAAAATAATGAATATTAAAGTGATGTTATTTATTAATATAATTGCTATATTCATTTTTAACAGTTTACAGTCTGTCATTCCCAGCATGAAGTAGGTCGATGAATTGCTATGTTTCATGAAGTAGGTCGATGAATCTGTCCATCATGTCATTCATGTCCGCATCCAGTAGATCACTGCCAACACAATACACATCCAGGATATTCGTTCGTGCATAAAAAAATCAGGTATAGTAGATTGCACTCTTTCTCTCCTACGCATTCAACAAGAGATCGATGTAGTAAGTCAGGTATAAGGCATTGGTTGTCTAGACTGTCGACAGGGTGAAATTCCAACCTGGGGATACACATATAATCGCTGGGTGTCCGTCAGGTATGAAAAACAGATAGTGCCACGGGTAGACTCGGCAGCCGTTGACGTTTCAGCCTACACAACTACAAGGAATTTCCATTCCCCTGCTACAGATATTAGAAGAACTCACGTGACAGATAGCCCCGGCGAGTAAACGAAGCAGAAACAAATGCTTGCAGCAGGCACACAGCAAGCACCCATGGCCGGCAAAGTAGGTATATGTGTGTACTTGGAACCCAAACCAAGAGGAAGCCTTATTCTCTTCACAAGAGCAATTGTTGCACACTAGCACCTACCTGGCACCAAGGGGAAGCAAGGAGAGCATACCTCGGTGGTCGTCGTGTATGCCCTGTAACTCCTCCACTAGTCTGCTACTTGGCACACGGGAATCAGCTTCCGTTTCAGCTCCAGCCTGCAACGAATGCACACACAACAACGACAGGGTTATATCGATCGCCAGCGAAAGCGCCAAACCAAACTGAAACCCAAACATCAAGAAAATATCAAATCAAAGGGGTCACACAAATTCAACAAAAAGCCATCTTCCTGCAAAACATCAG
>NW_021200537.1:0-626 GCF_002162155.2 Triticum dicoccoides
CTCATATACCTAAATTTTAATTAGTTCAAATAATCTCATATACCTAAATTTTCTTACTAAAAATAAACTAGTTCTACAAATTCAACTAGTTCAACTAAGCATTTACTAAAAATAAACTAGTTATATTAATTCAAATAATCTGATATACCTAAGATTTAATTAGTTCAAATAATCTCATATACCAAAATTTCTTACTAAAAATAAACTAGTTCTATTAATTCAACTAGTTCAACTAAGCATTTACTAAAAATAAACTAGTTATATTAATTCAACTAGTTCAAATAATCTCATATACCTAAATTTTCTTACTAAAAATAAACTAGTTCTAATTTATCTAACATTAACATTTCTAACATTCTAAAAATAAACTAGTTATATTAACCAATTCATCTAAACAATAGAAAACAGAAAATAAGTAAAAAAGTATGTGTGTGTATGTGTGTACGTACATGTGTGTGTAGTGTGTGTGTGTATGTGTGTGTGTATGTGTGTGTGTATGTGTGATGTGTATGTGTGTATGTGGTATGATCGAGCGGGCGTACGGGCGGTGGGGACGGCAACGACGGGCAGTGGGGGCGGCGAGGGCGGCGGGGACGGCGACGACGGGCGGCGGCGGCGGCGGCGAC
>NW_021200538.1:0-988 GCF_002162155.2 Triticum dicoccoides
GTGAGTTGTTCGATCTTCGAGAAGATCGACCCTTCTAGAGTCTCCTTCTTCCCTCCATGTCATGTTGACAGGATTTCGCAGAGCAAGACTTCAAGACAATGATGGTGATTGAATCAACGTTCAATTGAAGTGCAACCTGGATCGTGAAGATTGTGCTAGTTTGCGTTCCCCCTTCACCTTACCCTACGCTTGAATCTCGGGACGAGATTTTTGTTTAGTGGGGGTGAGTTGTCACAGCCCTAGAATATTGTTTGTAGATAGTTGCATCTTCATCCAGGCATCATATTTAAATTTCTGAAACATGAATTGAGGATTGTTGAAGCCTCAAAACCTTAATTAAAAGCAGGGCAAAAGAACCCTGGAAAATGCATTCAATGATTCCAAAATGGCCTTAACTAATGTTGGTTATATTTTGGCCAGGGTTTTACACCAAACCAAAAATAATGAACATTTTTGAGGAATATTTTGAGCATTGAATTTAAATCATATTCTATTTGAATTTGGAATTATATTCATAATATATAATGAATATATTTTCAAATGACCTGAGATATTTTTTGTATTTGTGAAAAAGTCCATTAAGTGACTTAAAATATCCAGGGGAGTTTTGGCACTGTTTTCAAATTTGTTTGAATTTGAATTCAGTGGCAACTAAATAAAAATAAAACAAACAGAACAATAAAACAGGAGAGAGAGGAAACCTACCTGGGCCACTTACCCGCAGCCTACCTGGCGCCACCAACCGGCCCAGCCGGCCCAGCCCACCGCCGCCCCCCCTCCCCTGTCGTCTTCCTCCCTACCAGGAGGACGGACACCGCGACGCCGCCGCGCGCGCCACCTCCACCCTGCTTGGCCACCTCCTGCTTCCTCCTCGACGCCCCGGTGACGCCACGCGCCTCCCCGACCCCCCTCTCACTTCCCCTCTCCCTCTGGACCGCTCCCCCTCCTCTGGCTCTCTCTTTCCCTCTCTTCCCTGTGATCCCCGAGC
>NW_021200539.1:0-532 GCF_002162155.2 Triticum dicoccoides
GCGGCGGCGAGCACGGCCCCGTGTGGGCGGGCGCGCATGAGCGCGCGGCAGGGCTGCAGCAGGGAGGCCGCGCACGGCGAGGATGACTCGGGCGTGGGGGCTCGGTGCAGAGGGCGCACGGGGCACGGTGAGCGCGTGCGGGCGCCGGCGAGGCGCCGGCGTGCCGGAGCGCAGACGGCGCGGTGAGCGAGCAAGGGGGAGAGAGGAGAGGTCGGGGCTCACAAGGGGGAGTAGGGAACGGGGCAGTGTGCTCGACGGAGTTAGGGGAGGTCCGACGAGGAAGATATGGCGAGGCGGCGGCAGTCCGGTGAGGGAGGTCCGGCGGAGAAGCTCCAGGCGGCGGCGACGGGGTCGGGGTTGACGCGTCCAGGTCAGGGACGAGGAAGTAGGCTGGCGAGGCTCCGGCGTCGAGGTGGTTGTGCAGCGGCGGGGCGGTGCGTGGTCGCCGTCGGCGCATCGAGGTTGAGCCCCTCCTCGATCCAGATGGGATCGGGAGGAGGGGGAGAGGGAGAGGCGAGTGGGGGGATCGGGG
>NW_021200540.1:0-1092 GCF_002162155.2 Triticum dicoccoides
GCATTAAAGGGGTCTAACCTATAGTCCCGGTTGGAGACACAAACCGGGACTATAGGACAATTTTCAAACTTGAAAAAATCATAACTAAATCATCCTAATTCAGAAAAATACATATAATATATCAAAATTTGCAGTACAAAAAGATAGAGGACCCTCCTCGTGACCTGGTCCTTGATCAAAAAGAAAAATGGGTAAAATTCAATAAACACTCCATTATCAAGTGTGATACGATGAACGGAAAGGAGATTTTTGGATGCACTTGGAACATGCAAGACATCTTTGAGATGAATATCACAATGTGGGGTTTTAACAATAGACTGACCAACATGACTTATCATCATACCTGCAGCGTTTTCTGCTGTGTTGATTTGCTCCTTGCCGTGATATCTTTCATGCATGGTCAGCTTCTCAAGATCAGAGGTAATGTTCTCGTTGGCGCCGGAGTCAAGGTAGCAGTTGGAGTCAACTCCGTAGGAGGTATCTGCTGCAGCCGCAACTCGTTTCCTCTGGGAGTTATCCTCTGCATAACGCCATTTGCACTCTTTTGCGATGTGGTTAGTTTTTTTGCAGATCTGACATTTGTTCTCATATTCCTCATACCCGGCAAAGTGGCGACCTTGGTTGTTGTTGTTGTAGAAACGCGGCTGGCCGTTGTTGTTGTAGTAGCCACCGCCGCCACCATGGTTGTTGTTGTAGTTGCCGACACCGCCGCCGCGGTAGCCATTGCCACCGTTGTTTCCATGGCCGCCGCCGCCGCCGCGGTAGCCGCCGTTGTTGAAGCCGCCACGGTAGCCGTCGTTGCTGCTGCCATTGTTGCCGCCACCACTCTTGGGAAAACCACGGTTGCCCTTGGGAGGGCCACCACGTCCTCGAGCAGCGGCGTTTGCGGATGACTTGAAGGCACCCGATCCAGAGCCGTGGAACATCTCCACTCTCTGATCGAAGTTCGACACCATGCCAAAGAGATCATCGACGGAGAGAGGCTCGGTGCGAACATCAAGAGCGGATATGAGGGGTTGATAGTCCATATCGAGGCCAGCAATGAGGAAGGAAATCAGCTCTCCTTCGGGAAGAGGCTTTCCAGCCATGGCA
>NW_021200541.1:0-1379 GCF_002162155.2 Triticum dicoccoides
TCGAGCTCCAACAATTGGTATCTAGAGTAAGGTTCGGGAGTTGGAGTCACGCTTGCCCTGGGGTGGAGACCTACTAGCGCCTAGGGGCAGGTGATGAAGTCGCCGGGTCATGCAGCGGCAAGGAGGACCAGGCGATCATCCTTCGACGGAATGATTCTTTTGGGCCAATGTATGCACATAATCCTGATGATACCTGTTAGAATAAATCCGAGGCTCTCCGTCAATTTATCGAGGACCAAGCAATCACACAAGCACGACACCGAGATTTGTTAACGAGGTTCACCAATATGGCTACATCCTCGGGGTCTGACTACGGGCGCTCCTCCCCATGACACCATCACAATACCGCACCCCCGGCCGCCCGGGCGCCGGCACATGCCACCGGCTCCCCCGCGTGCCCGTGCTATTATGTTGGCATAGGTTACATCGTGTGTCTACCCCGCTATATATGAGAGGCCTAGGATACAAGTGTCCTATTAGGACACAACTCCTACCCTGTCTACACACAGTACGACTCCAAGTCCAACTGTAACCTAACTTGTACAATAATATTCGACACAACTCTAACAAACTCCACCTTGGCGAATATTCTCCACCATCTTGAATTCGTCCGTGCATAGAACCTCCATGTACATTGGACTTGAGATACGCCATGAGCACCGCTGCTACTCCCAGACTCCATGTGACTCCACCTGCAACTGCAATCCCTTCTTGTCTTCTTCACAATCAACACTCGAGCAAAATTAAGTTCCTTATTACTCTACCTTGTGCTTCCAACTTCCGGAGAATCCGTTCAACGCCATCACACACCGACCATTGTCTGCATGAATGAACAATTCACATATTGGACGCCACATATAAGAGTTACCTGAACTCAACGTCACCACTCTTTCTTGACTGCCTGTCTGAAACTTGAAGGAACTTCACAGTCGCCCTGTGTCACCCTGAGTCAAATTCACAGTTGTCTCACCCTTTTTCCGAATAGTCTCTGACATGTCCCACAACTATAGCACTCCGTCTCCTTCTGTATTTTTCATCCGCACTTTGCCATGTGCACTGAATACAACAGAATATACGGTCATGTACTCTATCTGTTTTGACAAATTCAGACTTTCCGCCACTTTCTCAGATTCTCCATGGTCAACTCCTGTCCATCAACTAGCACCGACAGACCCAGTCACCAACTTGAATCTAGTACTCATCAACACTGCTTCAGCACCCCTGCACAATTTATCTGACCATATGTCTGACCACCAGTGCCTTGGCCTGTCGCTGTGTCCCGTGCTTACCGCACGCCTCGCCGCTATCACCGCGTCGAGCCTTTGCTGTCCTGGTCGAGTCTCCCGGGTAGCTAGCCCACACTGCCTCAACCCCCACTA
>NW_021200542.1:0-945 GCF_002162155.2 Triticum dicoccoides
GATGGAGTCAATCCGTTTGGCAGCCAGAGAAGCACACATAGCACCTGGCCTGTGTTTGTGTGGATGTACAACCTTCCCCCCTGGTTGTGCATGAAGAGGAAGTACATTCACATGAGTATGCTAATTGAAGGGCCGAAACAACCAGGGAATGACATCAATCTGTATCTGGGGCTGCTGAAAGAGGAGCTTGACACGCTGTGGAAAACGCCAGCCAATACGTGGGACGCCGCAGAGAAAGAATATTTCCCTATGAGAGCCGCACTGCTCACGACGGTGCACGACTATCTCGGTTACGGATATCTTGCGGGGCAGGTAGTCCACGGATTTTCTGGATGCGTAAGGTGCATGGATGACACAACGTATCGCCAGCTAGATAGAGATCCCGGGTCTTCGAAAACCGTGTTCATGGGACATCGAAGGTGGCTTCACGATGATGACCCGTGGAGGAAACGCAAGGATCTGTTCGATGGTGAAACCGAACCCCGAAAACTCCCGTGTACGAGGAGCGGCGAGGAAATAGACAAGCTGTTGAAAAATTGGAAAGACTGCCCACTGCCGGGAAAGAAGCAAAAGGCGCCAGAGCCGGGAAAGAAGCGAAAGGCGCTAGAGCCGCTGCTGAAGGTATGGAAAACGAGGTCTGTTTTCTGGGACTTGCCGTACTGGAAGATCCACCGTGTGCCTCACAGCCTTGATGTCATGCATATCACGAAGAACGTGTGCGAGAGTCTGCTTGGTACCCTGCTCAACATGCCAGAGAGGACCAAAGATGGGCCGAAAGCAAGGGCAGACTTGAAATCAATGGGCATCAGGCAGGAGCTTCACGCTATATATGATGATGATGATGATGATGATGATGATGATGATGATGATGATGAGGCGAAGCAGGACACAGAAAGTCGTCGCAAAGGCAAAAAGGCCAAGAAGACCGGAAATGACTACCCTCCT
>NW_021200543.1:0-1602 GCF_002162155.2 Triticum dicoccoides
AAGAGCATGTTTTGGAATGCTGCCACGGAACTAGACCATTAGGCATACGCACGCACACCCAACGACTAGTTTTTACAAAGGCATTTGTGCCACAATGTTAAATGCATGAAGAAGCAAGGACTTTCAGCAATCATCCGCCAACCAAATCTGTGAAACATGGAATATAAGGTAAACCACCCATGAAATCTCCAGAATTGCACATAAGATGCACTTCCCGGCTATCCATATCATACGACAGATTCACCTCCTTCCAGTCAGTAACGAAAATCAAATTACGATCCGCATGAATTGCAAACATCTCATACTTAAAGGTCTTGTCATCTTCGTCATATTCCCTTCCAAGCATTTGGGGACCATCAATAGTATGCTTTAGGGTCCACACTTCACTAGCATAATCCTCAAGTACCCACACAAAGAGTTGGTAATAATAAGGAACCATATACCAAGCATGCAATTTCCCCTGAGAGTATCCAATTGAGCTATAACCAGACCTGGCTTCTTCCATTCCTTCCGGGAGAGCAATTTCCCCCACAAACATCCCCCTTTGAGTCCCCTGCAGCTATAATAGGTTCCTCGATCACCAAATGCTTAAAATGCATCATGCCATTCACAAAGTCACATTCTGCAGTAAAAGGAGGATACTCCCTGGTATCCCCCAACTCACGGTTGTTCCGAGTCCATCGCCCAGTTTCGGACGAGTATATCGCCACATCGTTGTACAACTCTACCATGGGTGTAAACACCACAAAGCGGAACGGAACGGCCGCGTAAAAAAAGGCCAGGAAGGGCTGTGCCAGTTTGACATGCGCAGGTTCATCATCCTCTTCATCCTGCCATACCATAGGAGGCAACACAGTCCACTGTCCGTCATAGGATTGCACACGATATAATTGCATTCCACGACTTCTTGTGATTCCCAGCATTTGCAGATGAGAAGGCTGCTAGTGCATTGTTTGAGCTTGACCCTAGCGTAGCCCCCGCGAAGGAAAGGGAGCGAAGCGTCGACCAGAGAGGCGGCTCCCCTGGACAGATTGCTGAAACGGAGACCGCCGTCTGAGTGGCGGGTGTGGAAGAACCCGTAATTCTAGGGGTTGGACTTCACAAGCCGGAAAGGGCAATAGAACCGCGGCTGTGTGTGCCTGGATCTGGATGGGCTTTACCACTTCTTCGAAAATTTTGCCCAAAGGTTGTGTATATCAGGAAATAGGGTAATAGAGCGGGGCGGCGACTGTGTATATCGGGAAAAAGGTTTTTCTAACAAATTACCTTATATGGATGCAGATCATTATCTGTCCAATTTTTTGTAGGGTATATGTAAAAGGCATATCCAAATGTCCGCGTATACCTACTTCCATTTTAGAGACACACAAAGGCATCTCTTTCTTCACCGTTTTTCAAACTAATTTTTGTCATCTATTTTCAAGATTCAAGAATAGAACAACGATAGATGTAGCTGGCCAAACAATTCACAGTAACTTATGCTACATATATAGTGCATCCTAGAGCGGGCCGATGGGAAGGAAATGCCAACAAGTGCACCGCCTTACCACTCAAACCATAGAAAAACGGTTACTTGGCTCAATAGTTCATCACACAAAAAAA
>NW_021200544.1:0-1206 GCF_002162155.2 Triticum dicoccoides
AAGGAGCTTCATGATAAGTTTCAGCAAATGATGACTGAACAGGTGCAAGATGTGCTGAACAATTTTGAAGAGGCCATGGAGAAGATCACTAGCCTTGAGAAGACGTTCGAAACAAAGCTCGATAACAAGTTTAATGAATTGCTCGCGCGTCTTCCACCACCACCACCCGCTGCACCTAACGCACCTCTCCAACAACAACAACAACGACTACCTCCACGTCGCGAAGCAGACCTCCGCCGAGCAAGCCGTGTTCCTCTTGCGTTTGGCCAAACTGTTGGTGCTGCTGTTGATACTTCTGTGGCTCCTGCTGCTGATGCGGAGGAGGATGATTATGCGGGCGATTATGAGGATGAGGTTGATCAAAATCAGATCTACGAGCAGCCACCAGCACCACCACCAGCAGGTCGACCTCAGGTATATATTCGTAATGGTAGGCCTGCACCACCACCTCAGGTACGAGATGATGTCCATATTCCTAAACTGAAATTGAATATTCCACCATTTGATGGTAGATATGTTCCTAATATATATCTTACTTGGGAGTTAGAAACTGAACAACGATTTACATGTTTACAATATCCTGAGGAGAGACGAGTTGCTGCTGCCGTTTGTGCTTTCACTAGTTTTGCATGTGTATGGTGGTCTGAACATTGTAGATTGTATCCTATTCCAACTACTTGGGCCGCTTTGAAAACTGCTATGCGTACGCGTTGGGTTCCACCATATTATCAACGTGAATTGCTTCAAAAATTATTCTAGTGCCGAAAAATGATGGTACATCACGTATGTGTGTTGATTGTAGAGGCATTAATAATATTACTATTCGTTATCGTCATCCTATTCCTAGGCTAGATGATATGCTTGATGAATTGAGTGGCTCTACAATATTCTCCAAAGTTGATTTGCGTAGTGGCTACCATCAAATTCGTATGAAATTGGGAGATGAATGGAAAACAGCATTTAAAACTAAGTTTGGATTATATGAGTGGTTAGTCATGCCTTTTGGATTAACTAATGCACCTAGTACTTTCATGAGATTAATGAACGAAGTTTTACGTGCTTTCATTGGACGATTTGTGGTAGTTTACTTTGATGACATATTGATTTATAGCAGATCTTTGGAGGAACATTTGGAACATTTACGTGCTGTTTTTATTGCTCTACGTGATGCACGTTTGTTTGGTAACCTTGGGAAGTGCACCTTTT
>NW_021200545.1:0-844 GCF_002162155.2 Triticum dicoccoides
GAGCGGGTCCCGCTGGATCCCGCCGGAGAGGAGCACGCGCGGGGCAGCGCGCGTCCGGGAGCGGAGGCGGCGGCTCGCGACGACGGGGATGCGGGGCGATGCTGGCGAGGTGCTAGGCGGCGACGCGGCGAGGTCTCGCGGGCGGAGGGCGGCGGCGCGGAGAGGAACCGGGCGGCGCGAGGCGCAGGGAGGCGCGGCGCACGGGCCCAGTCGGCGGAGCCGAAGGGCCGGCCTCGGGCCAGGCGGGCCGGCGCCGTGGGTGGAGGCGGCGGCGACACGTGGCAGGCAGTGATAGGCGCGGGGTGGAGGCGCGATTTGTCCAGCCGGACCGGACGTGTTCGGCGTTGCGGGGTGGAAGAAGGCTACGGTTTTGGACCCGAAAATTGGAGAGGGGAACATCTATTTATAGGTAGAGGGAGCTAGGAGACTCCAAATGGAGTGTAGTTTTCGCCTACATGATCGTGATCCGACGACGGAGAGCATGGATGTGACTTAGATGGGTTATTGGGCTGTTTTGGAGGGGTGTAGGGCTGCAACACACCAAAGGCCTTTGCGGTTACCCGGTTAACCGTTGGAGCATCAAACGACGTCCAAATGGAACGAAACTTGACAGGTGGTCTACCGGTGGTGTACCAAGGCCACTTGGCAAGACTCGGTCCATTCTGAGAATGTTTAACACCTGCTCACGAAAAGAGACAACAGAGGTGCGCCGAGTGCATGTGGGGGTGTCGGATTGCGAAACGGACAACGGGGAGAATGCTCGGGTGCATGAGACGAACACATATGCAAATGAGATGCACATGATGACATGATATGAAATGCATGACATGAACAAAATGCAAAA
>NW_021200546.1:0-1537 GCF_002162155.2 Triticum dicoccoides
TATTTGTACCATGCTTCACGTGCCATGCACCCATGCTAATCAGCAGAATGGATCCGCTGAATGCAAGAATAAACATATTGTGCAAATTGGTCTTTCCTTACTTGCCCATGCTTTCATGCCTCTCAAATTTTGAGATGAGGCATTCCTTACTATTTGGAAAAAGCCAGATTATTCTTTGCTTCGAATTTTTGGTTGTGCCGCTTGGCATAACTTCTGCCCCTTTTAGTAAACACAAACTCGCTATACCCCTTGAAGCATTATATTTTTCTAGGATATAACAGTCTCCACAAAGGATACAAGTGTTTTGATGTCTCTTTGAGCCATTTCTATGTTTACAGACATATAGTTTCTGACAAACATGTCTTTCCCTTTGCCAGCCTCCATTCAAGCACCAGCGCTCAACTCCGCAAAGAAATCATTCTCCGCCCTTCACTCCATTTTGATCAAATGGGCGGTTGATGACTGTACTGTTTACTTGTCAATTTCTAATAACTTTGATAAAAATTCTGCTAAAAGTGTCCACAAATAGGAGAATATGCTGATGAAATTGGAGAAAATGCACTTGATTTATGTAAAACCCGGCAGCAACCATAAAAGATCCAGCCCGCGCAGCGTACGGGGTTGATTATTCTGCAAGATCCACCTCAGGATCACCCGTGGGAGCTGCAGCCGAAGACTCGGGATCCACGCATGTGACAGGCTAAGGTGGGGCATCTGTGCGATCTTCCCACTAGTAAAAAAAGAACATTAGCAATTTCAGTCAGAGGCTTTTGAGACCAAGCTGATCAGAGCTGCCTACACCCAGCGCACGAGCGCATGCAGTTGATATGGCTATAAACCGCTTCGGACGCGGTCAGAACAATGAAACTGCCTCCGAGAAACTATAGAGACGGTTTCTAACTTCTAAATGCCTCAAATTTGTTGTCAGAGTAGGTGGTCTCATAACCTAAACACTATATGGCTTGTGTGGATTCCCAACCTTCCCTTTTCAATGCATAGGTTCTTAGCCTTGTCCGATCCACAGACAGACCCTAGTAGCAACTAGGACCACTCCATCTTTGGCTTCCGTGACGGCATGTGCTTTAAGATTCTCATGCGGAATCCGACGTACCTTAGAGCCTTCGCATGGAAACGGCGGTGAGCTCAATTCAATTCAATATAATTTAGGTTTATATTTTGTATCATGTGGTAATTGTATTGGATACAACATCCCCTTGTGAACCGGTGTCCTCGTAAAAATGCGTGCAACTAACATTTACCAACATTGACTCAAAATATGTACAGAAAATTTTAAGATCAGATAGATGTAAAAAATATAGTTATATCAATTTATCATAAAAAATATTACCATCAATTTTGATCGACAAAGAAGCAATGCCAAAGTCCCATATTTGAAACACTGTGTCCATCTCTATTACGACGTGTGTCTCGGAAGGTGTTGTTCACAAACTTCTTTGAAAATATTACCCATCTCTGGCATAGTACTGGAGTAGCTAATTAAACCTCTGCAGGACATTTCTTGCTCGGCAAGTCTCGA
>NW_021200547.1:0-1360 GCF_002162155.2 Triticum dicoccoides
TGCTACTGCTCTGGAACACTTAGGCTGGCCGGCATGTGTCCTTCTTCGTTCCTGTGTCTGTCCCTTCGGGGAAATGTCACGCTATGAGTACCGGAGTCCTGTTAGCCCGCTACAGCCCGGTTTACCGGAGTCCTGCTAGCCCAGTGCTACAGCCCGGACCCACTTGCTGATGACCGACACGTTCGAAGCTGGGTCATGGATGCCTGTCCCTGTAAGTCTGTGCCACTTTGGGTTTACGACTGGTCATGTCAGCCCGGACTCCTTATCATATGGATGCTAGCGACACTATCATATACGTGAGCCAAAAGGCGCAAACGGTCCCGGGCAAAGGTAAGGCGACACCCGTGGGGATACCGTGCGTGAGGCCGCAAAGTGATATGAGGTGTTACCGGCTAGATCGATGTGACATTGAGTCGGGGTCCTGACAGCGTTGGCATCAGAGCCGGACTGCCTGTAGGTTCTCCAAGCCAAACTGGTCGATGTTGAGTCCAGAAATTCTTTAGTTATATGTAGGGGAATTGTTTGTGGGTTGGAACGTAAGGCTCTTTTTACTCCTTTATCTTATGACATTCTGATCTGAGTCAGTCCATTCTTCTACCGGGGGTTAAGGAATTAGGACCTATTCTCTCTAACAGGATCACGTGTTACTAATCAGTAGTACCTTATAAGTTTGATGGATACAAGCCTAGTTCAGTTCTACTACCACATTATGTTGTTAGAATGGATTCAGAACTTTGATATGATGATGTTGAGTGTGTATGAAATCCTTTGTCAAATGTCTCAAAATCCTTCTTGAGCATTTACAGCTGTTATGCTGCCGAAATTTCGCTAGAAATTCTAATGCCTTTGCATTATGATTGTGCTTTCAGATGGCCACTGGCGATCTCAATCAAGTGGTTCGCCTGACTCGATGCCTAGATGTACCCGGCCATACTGCCAAGTTGGTCAGGGTAATGACTGAGGCTGGATACCGCTGGTATCCTGAGTACACGGTCGAAGAGCAATTCCGAGACTTTAATCAAAGCCAGTATCTCTGCACTGTCAGGATATTTCCATCTTATCCTGGATCCACCGAGCCTCTTCACTGCTCTTATGGACTCGGGGTTACCATTGAGATGGCTGTGCAGGACGCCGCCTACTCTATGATGACCATTATGCGAGTCAGATCTGGTATATTTCGGGACTCTGATTTCCGGTATATGCCAGGATCACTTCCGGGAGCACAAGGGTATCTCCAGGCTATCTATGCTGACCCCACTCAGGAGGATTCACGGACTCGCACCACTGCTGAGATGCTCGAGGATAAGGACCGTGAAAATCGGGCCTTGAGGTTAGAGCTCTTCAATACCCGTGCTGACCA
>NW_021200548.1:0-1092 GCF_002162155.2 Triticum dicoccoides
CGTACCCATGGCCACCGGCCACCCCTAGCCTCACCGACGCCCCAGGAAGCTCCGCCGGTCCTCCCTCGACCTCCTCGCCGTGTCACGCGACCAGAAGAGCCCCGGAACGCCACCCCCGACGTTTTCCCCTCGCCGGCCGCCGAGGATCTTCTCCGTCGATTCGGCCACTCCGGCGCGCCCCCGAGCCGGCTAACCATCCCTACGGCACCGCTGTGAGCTCCTACGCCTCCCCTCCCTCTTTCCCCCTTCGATTGCGCCCTATAGCCGCCGCCCCACGAGCACCGAAGCCGCCGTCCGCCATGGCCGGTGAGCTCCGTGCTCCCGAGCTTCTCCGCCTGCGTTCGTTGCCTCCGGGTGTTCCTGGTGACCCCAGCATCCCGTAGAGCCCATCGGTCGCGCCCGCCGTGCCGTGTAACGCCGAAACCGAGCACGCCCGAGCTCCGGCCACCGCTGTCGAGCTCGAGGCCGTCGTCTCCGGCCGCCCTAGCTGCTGCTGCTTGCTGAAACGGGCGCGGGTGAGCTCCAGCTCTCCGTAGCCGCTCTCCTCCGTCCATTTGGACGCCGGAGGAGTGAGCCCGAGCCCTCCGCCGCGCCTGTTGCCACCGGCGACGAGCCGCCGGCGGGTTAGGCCCTGCTGACCAGGGGTTTGACCCCCCTGGGTCGATGACAGGTGGGGCCAGCCCCCCTGTTAATTAGTTAGTTTATTTTAATTTAATTACCCCCCTGCTGACACTGACATGTGGGCCCTAGTGTCTTAATTTTTAATTAAACTAAATAAACCCCTGTTAACCCCCTGTCACTGACGTGTGGGTCCCACACGTCAGGTTTGACCCGGACCAGCCCGTTGACCTGCTGACGTCACTATGACGTCAGGCTGGCGCATTAATTCAATTACTGGATTTATTAATAATCAGGAAATTCCAGAAAATTGTATAAACTTCAATAATTCATAGAAAATTAACCGTAACTCCAAATTAAATAATTTATATATGAAAAATTATCAGAAAAATTCAAGGAATCCATCTGTACCATTTTCATGCATGTTAGAACAACTTATAGCTGCTGTTTAGCACAAATCAATTAAATGGCATT
>NW_021200549.1:0-1243 GCF_002162155.2 Triticum dicoccoides
CATCTGCCGAACCGCGACTAAAGACTTCATTAGTCGCGGTTCCTACAGTTTCGCGACTAATGGGGCTGGACGGAAGCCTCTTTTTCTACTAGTGGTTACTAACTCCCACTATGGATGGTCTTACAAGGGATGCAATTGTTCGAAGCAGCCCTTTGCCTCACACGTGATTGCATGGAACCGGCTAATTACCTACGGCCAATTAGCAGTACCATAATTATTTTCCGTAAACGTACACAGCCTTGAGGCATCCAATGGACGTGTGTTTTCCATAGGCCATGACTTCACGACGTGATGCGTATCTTCTAATAAGAGCAACAGTAACCTTTCACTAACACATCCATGCATTCACCACGTACGTGCTGCTAACTGAACCAAGCGGCTGGCTATTAGCATGTGATAGTTAGCAATGTATGCATTGCACTCTGATATACCTTTATACGTACACATCTACCACATATTTATTTATTTATGAAGGGAGAGAAGAGTGTATTTAAGCCCACAATTCTATTTCTAGTAATCATCACACTAGACAACATAATATTAGAATTATTTCTCTAAATTACCTGGGTCACACTGAATATTCAAAATATTCTTACACGGGGGCGTTGGAGATGTCCTCATGGTCAAAATCTCCGCCTGATAGCTGAACCGTGAACCCAAATTTCACAGTGATTCAATCTGGGAAGGGGTGGTTTGTTTTGGACCATTTCGTGTTGTTCCTCCTTCGGTTTCACTTTGGGTTAGAGCATCTCCAATAAACGATCCGTATGTAAAAATAACTAATTTTTGAAGATTCAAGAGCAAAAAGTGTTACTCCAACAGACGATCCATATGTAAAAAAAAATTAGACCACCGTCTCCCGGAGATGTAAAATTTAAAACTTCGTGATGCAAATTTACATCACGAGATACAACTGATGTAAAACCGCGGTCGGCCGCCAAATGACCAACCGCCACTTCATTCCCCTTCCGTCTCGCGACCGCCCGCCCGCGACCCTCCCCGCCGCAGCTCCCCGCTCGGCCGCCGCCCCGCCGTAGATCCAGCCCCCGCCACCGATTCCACCCCGCATGGGTCGTCGCCAGCCGCCGCGCTGCCCCATCCCGTCCGCCTCCGCTCCGGCCGCCTCCGCCCCGCCCCGACCCCGTCCGCCTCCTCTCCAGCCGCCTCCGCCTCGTGTCTGTCCTTCGCTTGGCCCCGCTCCGTCCGCCTCCACCCGGCCCCGCTCCATCCGCCTCCGCCTCTG
>NW_021200550.1:0-727 GCF_002162155.2 Triticum dicoccoides
GGTGCGTTTACGTGCCGGTCATCAACACTCGCGGTTTTGGTCGATTCTGACCCGTTTCGTGGACTATTACTCACTATTTTAGGGTCCCGAAGTGATTTCCATGATTGTTGAACCACAAGGTGCGCTTACGTGTCGGTCATCAACACTAACAATTTTGGCCGATTCTGGCTCGTTTCATGGACTATTACTCACTGTTTTGGGGTCCTGGAGTGATTTCCACGATTAACGAACCCTGGGGTGCGTTTACGTGTCGGTCATCAACACTCGCGGTTTTTGTCGATTCTGACCCGTTTCATGGACTATTACTCACCGTTTGGTGGTCCCGAAGTGATTTCCATGCTTGTCGACCCCCAAGGTGTGCTTACGTGACAGTCAACAACACCCATAGTTTTGGCCGATTCTGGCCCATTTCATGGACTATTACTCACTGTTTTCGGGGCCCGGAGCGATTTCATTGATTAACAAACCCTGGGGTGCGTTTACGTGTCGGTCATCAAGACTCGCGGTTTTTGTTGATTCTGACAAGTTTCGTGGACTATTACTCATTGTTTTGGGGTCAAAAAGTGATTTCTGTGCTTGTTGAACCCCAAGGTGGGCTTACGTGTAGGTCATCAACATTGACAGTTTTGGCCGATCCTGGCCCATTTCATGGACTATTACTCACTGTTTTGGGGTCCTGGAGTGATTTCCACGATTAACGAACCCTGGGGTGGGTTTACGTGTCGGT
>NW_021200551.1:0-603 GCF_002162155.2 Triticum dicoccoides
AAACGAACCTCGTGGTGAGTTTACATGTCGGGCATCAACACTTGGCCGATTCTGGCCCGTTTCGTGGACTATTGCTCACTGTTTTGGGGTCCCTAGGTGATTTCCACGATTAATGAACTCCGGGGTGCATTTACGTGTTGGTCATTAACACTCACAGTTTTGGTCGATTCTAGCCCGTTTCGTGGACTATTACTCACCGTTTTGCGGTCCGGGAGTGATTTCCGCTATAAACGAACCCCGGGGTGCGTTTACATGTCGGTCATCTACACTCACAGTTTTGGCCGATTTTGGCCCGTTTCGTGGACAATTACTTACTGTTTTGGGGTCCCAAAGTGATTTCCACGATTAACGAACCCCGGGATGCGTTTATGTGTCGGCCATCAACACTCACCGTCTTGGCCGATTCTGGCCCGTTTCGTGCACAATTACTCACTGTTTTGGGGTCCCAGAGTGATTTCCACGATTGACGAAACCCGGGGTGCATTTACGTGTCGATCATCAACAATCACAGTTTTGGCCGATTCTGGCCCGTTTCATGGACTACTCACTGTTTTGCTGTCCCGGAGTGATTTCCACGATTAACGAACCTCAGGGTGCATTGAC
>NW_021200551.1:613-1871 GCF_002162155.2 Triticum dicoccoides
ATTTCCACTAAAAACGAACCCCGGGGTGCGTTTACTTCTTGGTCATCAACACTCACAATTTTGGCCGATTTTGACCCGTTTCATGGACTATTTACTCACTGTTTTGGGGTCCCAGAGTGATTTCCACGATTAACAATCCCCAGAGTGCGTTTATGTGTCGGTCATCAACACTCACAGTTTTGGCCGATTCTGGCCCGTTTCATGGACAATTACTCACTGTTTTGGGGTCCCAGAGTGATTTGCACGATTAACGAACCCCGGGGTGCATTTACGTGTCGGTCATCAACATTCACCGTCTTGGCCAATTCTGGCTCGTTTTCTGGACTATTACTCACTGTTTTGTGGTCCCAGAGTGATTTCCACTAAAACCGAACCTCATGGTGAGTTTACGTGTTGGTCATCAACACTCATAGTGTTGGCCGATTCTATACCATTTCATGCATTATTAATCACTGTTTTGGGGTCCCAAGGTGATTTCCACGATTAATGAACCCTGGGGTGCATTTATGTGTTGGTCATTAACACTCACAGTTTTGGCCAATTCTGGCCCGTTTCGTGGACTATTACTCACTGTTTTGGTGTCCGGGAGTGATTTCCACTATAAACAAACCCCGGGGTTCGTTTACGTGTCGGTCATTTACACTCCAAATTTTGGCTGATTTTGGCCCGTTTCTTGGACTACTCATCGTTTTCGGGTCCCGGACTGATTTCCACGATTGATGAACCACGGAGTGTGTTTACGTGTCGGTCATCAACACTCATAGTTCTGGCCGATTCTGGCCCGTTTCATGGACAATTACTCACTTTTTTGGGGTCCCATAGTGATTTCCACGATTAACGAACCCCAGGGTGCGTTTACGTGTCAGTCATCAACAATCACAGTTTTGTCCAATTCTGGCCTGTTTCATGGACTATTACTCACTGTTTTGTGGTCCCGGAGTGATTTCCACGATTAACGAACCTCAGGGTGCATTTATGTGTCGGTCATAAGGACTCACAGTTTTCGCCGATTTTGGCCCGTTTCGTGGACTATTACTCACTGTTTTCGGGTCCCGGAATGATTTCCACGATTAATGAACCACAGAGTGCGTTTACATGTCGGCCATCAACACTCACAGTTTTGGCCGATTCTGGCCCGTTTCGTGCACAATTACTCACTATTTTGGGGTCCCAGAGCGATTTCCACGATTACGAACCCAGGGGTGCAATTACGTGTCGATCATCAACAATCACAGTTTTGGCCGATTCTGGCCCGTCC
>NW_021200552.1:0-2294 GCF_002162155.2 Triticum dicoccoides
GGGGGGGGCACGCCCCGGAGACGCGTCCCGCCTCTTCGGACATGCCACCACACCACCCCGCATGTATGAGGGCCCGGTGCGATGCTTCGGTGGCATCGCTACCCCCCAGTGCCCCCGTCCCGCCTAACCCTGTAGCGTTTGACCACGGGATCTAGCCCTTTGACTTTGCACGGACGGGCTTTGACCAGTGGACCTCCCCACCCTGTTGTGTTAGGTCAGCCCATGGGAACACTTTGGAGCAACATCCAGGCTAGACCCACAACAAGATCCCCTCCGTGTAGACCCGACGCGTCCGTTTCCCCCCTCCAGGTGCCGGCGGCGGCGCCGTTCGTGACGGGGGCACACCCCGGACACGCGTTCCGGGCGTTTGCAAATGCCACAACACTTCCAGACTTGTGAGAGGCCGCCTATGCAAGATTTGGTGGCATGCTAGCCCCCGGAGGCCGCCGGCCACAGCTGTAGACGCGCGAAGGGCAATCCGCGTAGAGGGAATTTTTCGGATACTTCTCCATCACCAAAAATTATGAAAAAAATTCAATCGTTCCTATAGCACATGTGCCCACGTCGTGCAAAAAAACTCATGATTTTATCGGGCTCCGAGTATTTAGTAATATTGACGCCGGATCGTTACCGCAGAACGTCTACTACCGTGTCATCGCCGTCCGTGAGGGGGGGGCCACGCCCCGGAGACGCGTCCCGCCTCTTCGGACATGCCACCACACCACCCCGCCTATATGAGGGCCCGGGGCGACGCTCCGGTGGCATTGCTACCCCCAGTGCACCCATCCCGCCTAACCCTGTAGCGTTTGACCACGGGATCTAGCCCTTTGACTTTGCACGGACGGGCTTTGACCAGTGGACCTCCCCACCCGGTTGTGTTAGGTCAGCCCATAGGAATACTTTGGAGCAACATCCGGGCGAGACCCACAGCAAGATCCCCTCCGTGTAGACCCGACGCGTCCGTTTCCCCCCTCCAGGTGCCGGCGGCGGCGCCGTCCGTGAGGGGGGCACACCCCGGACACGCGTGCTGGGCGTTTGCAACCGCCACAACACTTCCAGACTTGTGAGAGGCCGCCTACGCAAGATTTGGCGGCATGCTAGCCCCCGGAGGCCGCCGGCCACAGCCGTAGACGCACGAAGGGCAATCTGCGTAGAGGGAATTTTTCGGATACTTCTCCATCACCAAAAATTATGAAAAAAATACCATCGTTCCTATAGCACATGTGCCCACGTCGTGCAAAAAAACTCATGATTTTATCGTGCTCCGAGTATTTACTAATATTGATGCCGCATTGTTATCGCAGAATGTCTACTACCGTGTCATTGTCGTCCGTGAGGGGGGGGGGCACACCCCGAAGACGCGTCCCGCCTCTTCGGACATGCCACCACACCACCCCGCCTGTATGAGGGCCCGGTGCGACGCTCCGGTGGCATTGCTACCCCCCAATGCACCCGTCCCGCCTAACCCTGTAGCGTTTGACCACGGGATCTAGCCCTTTGACTTTGCACGGACGGGCTTTGACCAGTGGACCTCCCCACCCGGTTGTGTTAAGTCAGCCCATAGGAACACTTTGGAGCAACATCCAGGCCAAACCCACTGCAAGATCCCCTCTGTGTAGACCCGACGCGTCCGTTTCCCCCCTCCAGGTGCCGGTGGCGGCGCCGTCCGTGAGGGGGGCACACCCCAGACACGCGTGCCGGGCGTTTGCAACCGCCACAACACTTCCATACTTGTGAGAGGCCGCCTACGCAATATTTGGCGGCATGCTAGCCCCGGAGGCCGCCGGCCACAGCCGTAGACGCGCGAAGGGCAATCCGCGTAGAGGGAATTTCTCGGATACTTCTCCATCACCAAAAATTATGAAAAAGTACCATCGTTCCTATAGCACATGTGCCCACGTCGTGCAAAAAAACTCATGATTTTATCGCGCTCCGAGTATTTAGTAATATTGACGCTGCATCGTTACCGCAGAATGTCTAATACCGTGTCATCGCCGTCCGTGAGGGGGGGGGGGCACGCCCCGGAGACGCGTCCCGCCTCTTCGGACATGCCACCACACCACCCCGTCTGTATGAGGGCCCAGTGCGATGCTCCGGTGGCATTTCTACCCCAGTGCACCCGTCCCGCCTAACCCTGTAGCGTTTGACCACGGGATCTAGCCCTTTGACTTTGCACGGACGGGCTTTGACCAGTGGACCTCCCCACCCGATTGTGTTAGGTCAGCCCATAGGAACACTTTGGAGCAACATCCGGGCCAGACCCACAGCAAGATCCCCTCCGTGTAGACCCGACG
>NW_021200553.1:0-1138 GCF_002162155.2 Triticum dicoccoides
GGCGTCAATATTACTAAATACTCGGAGCCCGATAAAATCATGAGTTTTTTTGCACGACGTGGGCACATGTGCTATAGGAACGATTGAATTTTTTTTCATAATTTTTGGTGATGGAGAAGTATCCGAAAAATTCCCTCTACGCGGATTGCCCTTCGCGCGTCTACGGCTGTGGCCGGCGGCCTCCGGGGGCTAGCATGCCACCAAATCTTGCATAGGCGGCCTCTCACAAGTCTGGAAGTGTTGTGGCATTTGCAAACGCCCGGAACGCGTGTCCGGGGTGTGCCCCCCTCACGAACGGCGCCGCCGCCGGCACCTGGAGGGGGGAAACGGACGCGTCGGGTCTACACGGAGGGGATCTTGTTGTGGGTCTAGCCTGGATGTTGCTCCAAAGTGTTCCCATGGGCTGACCTAACACAACAGGGTGGGGAGGTCCACTGGTCAAAGCCCGTCCGTGCAAAGTCAAAGGGCTAGATCCCGTGGTCAAACGCTACAGGGTTAGGCGGGACGGGGGCACTGGGGGTAGCAATGCCACCGAAGCATCGCACCGGGCCCTCATACATGCGGGGTGGTGTGGTGGCATGTCCGAAGAGGCGGGACGCGTCTCCGGGGCGTGCCCCCCCCCCTCACGGACGGTGATGACACGGTCGTAGACGTTCTGCGGTAACGATGCGGCGTCAATATTACTAAATACTTGAAGCGCGATAAAATCATGAGTTTTTTTGCACGACGTGGGCACATGTGCTATCGGAACGATGGTATTTTTACATAAATTTTGGTGATGGAGAAGTATCCGAAAAATTCCCTCTACGCGGATTGCCCTTCGCGCGTCTACGGCTGTGGCCGGCGGCCTCCGGGGGCTAGCATGCCGCCAAATCTTGCGTAGGCGGCCTCTCACAAGTCTGGAAGTGTTGTGGCGGTTGCAAACGCCCGTCACGTGTGTCCGGGGTGTGCCCCCCTCACGGACGGCGCCGCCGCCGGCACCTGGAGGGGGGAAACGGACGCGTCGGGTCTACACGGAGGGGATCTTGCTGTGGGTCCGGCCCGGATGTTGCTCCAAAGTGTTCCTATGGGCTGACCTAACACAACCAGGTAGGGAGGACCACTGGTCAAAGCCCGTCCGTGCAAATTCAAAGGGCTA
>NW_021200554.1:0-991 GCF_002162155.2 Triticum dicoccoides
GCGGGAGTTACACGATCTCATGGTCGAAGGAAGAGATACTTGACACTTGCAAAGCTCTAGCAAAACGAACTACACGATCTTTTATGCTATGCTTAGGATTGGGTCTTGTCCATCACATCATTCTCCTAATGATGTGATCCCGTTATCAACGACATCCAATGTCCATAGTCAGGAAACCATGACTATCTGTTGATCACAACGAGCTGGTCAACTAGAGGCTTACCAGGGACATAGTGTGGTCTAAGTATTCACACGTGTATTACGATTTCCAGATAATACAGTTATAGCATGAATAAAAGACAATTATCATGAACAATGAAATATAATAATACTTTTATTATTGCCTCTAGGGCATATTTCCAACAGTCTCCCACTTGCACTAGAGTCACCAATCTAGTTACATTGTGATGAATCTAACACCCATAGAGTTCTGGTGTTGATCATGTTTTGCACGCGAGAGAGGTTTAGTCAGCGGATCTGCGACATTCAGATCCGTGTGCACTTTGCAAATCTCTATGTCTCCATCTTGAACATTTTCACGGATGGAGTTGAAACGATGCTTGATGTGCCTGGTCTTCTTGTGAAACCTGGGCTCCTTTGCGAGGGCAATTGCTCCAGTGTTGTCACAGAAGAGTTTGATCGGCCCCGACGCATTGGGTATGACTCCTAGGTCGGTGATGAACTCCTTCACCCAAATCGCTTCATGTGCTGCCTCCGAGGCTGCCATGTACTCCGCTTCACACGTAGATCCCGCCACGACGCTCTGCTTGCAGCTGCACCAGCTTACTGCTCCACCATTCAACATATACACGTATCCGGTTTGTGACTTAGAGTCATCCAGATCTGAGTCGAAGCTAGCGTCGACGTAACCCTTTACGACGAGCTCTTCGTCTCCTCCATAAACGAGAAACATGTCCTTTGTCCTTTTCAGGTACTTCAGGATATTCTTGACCGCTGTCCAGTGTTCCTTGCCGGGATTACTTTGGTATCT
>NW_021200555.1:0-1048 GCF_002162155.2 Triticum dicoccoides
GGGGGTAGAATATTTGAGTTATTTGATACAGCGAGACTAGGCTTTTCTCTTCCATTTGTGGAGGTGTAATGGATCTCGTCGAACTTTGTTAGTAGTTCTTTATGAATGAGATGAAGCAAAGCTTTTGCCTCCGTTTTAAAAAACACGTCAAGAGGAATTTCTTTTATAGTAGAGCCGATAATGGAGTGAAGTCCATGCGTGCAACACCACAAGCTACAGAGTAGTAGTAGAGCAATTTACGTACAGAGCCATATTGCACAGTTCTCAATGCCCCGCCAGGCTTTTCCGGCTCCTCGGGCTTATTGGGAGACGCTAGTTTAAATATGCTACTAGTTGATGAGGAAGCTGCAAGCGAGGTGCGGCTAAGGCGAGTAGGCGAGCCACGAGATGCTGGGAAGGAAAACCCGTTCACGTGGCTAGGCTATCCAGTGCACCCAGATTGTGGTGCCGCACGTCCGTTTGACTTCAAAACTCAAACTACCCGTATAAAATATTGGCTCACAGCGAAGTTACTATTTTAAAAAAAGGCCGCCGTGCGTTCGGCCGGGATCGAACCCACAAGACGAGGTATACACTCCCGCGACCACTAGTAGTACTCATTGAAGTACAACGCAACCTAAAATCGCCTTTTGTCGCTAGTAGTACATTCTTGCTTACAAGAAACCCCTAATAATGCAAGAAACTACTAATAATGCCAAGAAACTACTACCACTTGCATACGTGGTAGACTTAAGATAAGACTACCTTATCAACCATTGTACATGCTCTTACCAACCAGCCCTACCAAGAAACGACTACTCTACAAAGTGTCGTTGTAGGCACGTTTCAACCCATGGCCCTGTTTGGATACATTTGTTGTCAATCTAACCCTGACATCCAAACACCACTTTGGTTAGAGTTAGTTCAGGGTTAGAATGTAACCTCTGACTTAGAGTATCCAAACAGGGCCCATGTCGTCCATTAAGTCAACGCCTTCTATTCGACCGGGCATTATGACTTGTGGGACCTACATATCAGTCTGCACAAAAATCCCCGAGTGACCTCCTAC
>NW_021200556.1:0-1279 GCF_002162155.2 Triticum dicoccoides
TCGGGACAAAGGTCCTTTCAGCCCCCAATCCGTGAATCACTCGCGGGTACTCTTCGAGCTGACCCGACTTTAGTCACCATCTGTATAGTATGTATGTATGTATAGTATATACCCGTGATCACCTCCCAAGTGATCACGGCCCGATAGTATAGCAAGGCAGACTGACAAGAATGTAGGGCCAATGATGATAAACTAGCATCCTATACTAAGCATTTAGGATTGCAGGTAAGGTATCAACAGATGTAGCGACAATGTCAGGCTATGCATCAGAATAGGATTAACGAAAGCAGTAACATGCTACACTACTCTAATGCAAGCAGTATAGAGGAGAATAGGCGATATCTGGTGATCAAGGGGGGGGCTTGCCTGATTGCTCTGGCAAGAAGGAGGGGTCGTCAACTCCGTAGTCGAACTGGGCAGCAGCAGCGTCGGTCTCGTAGTCTACCGGAGAGAAAAGGGGGAAGAAACAATGAATACAATGCAAACAAATGCATATCGATGCATGACATGACAAGTAACGATGCTAGGTGTGCCCAATCACGGTAGTAGGTGATACCGACGAAGGGGGGAAACATCCGGGAAAGTATTCCCGGTGTTTCGCGTTTTCGGACAAATGAACCGGAGGGGAAAAGTTGCGAGTTCGATAGGTTAGGGGTGTGTGGCGGACGAACGGGCTGCGTATCCGGATTCGTCTCGTCGTTCTGAGCAACTTTCATGTAGAAAGTATTTTCATCCGAGTTACGGATTAAAATATATGATTTTCTAAAGATTATATTAATTTCTGGAATTTAATTAATTAATTATTTAATTCAAAAATGAATTTATGACGTCAGCATGACATCAGAGTGATGTCAGCAGGTCAACGTTGACCATTGACCTGGTCAACCTGACGTGTGGGTCCAGTGGGACCCACCTGTCATACTCTGTTTAGTTTAATTACAGATTAGTTAATTTAATTAGTGATTAGGTTAATCTAATCAGGATTAATTAACTTAATTAATTAATTAATTAATATTTTAATTATTTTAGTTTTTATTTATTTATTTAATATATTTATTTTTATTTTATTTTTATTATTATTATTATTATTTTAATTCCTTTTTTTCTTTTCCTTTTTTAAACGTTCTGGGTCGGGCCCCACGTGCCATAGGCACAGGGGCCATAGCGGGCAGGCGGGCGAGCGGGCGTCGGGCACAGGCGCAACCCGTATGGGCGCTGCGGGCGCGACCGGCAAGGGCAACCCACCCGGGGCGCCGACGACCACGGCAGAGCGCCGGAG
>NW_021200557.1:0-895 GCF_002162155.2 Triticum dicoccoides
AATTTCATACGAATTTGATGGTATCCACTACGCAAATCAACTTTGGAGAATATTGTAGAGCCACTCAATTCATCAAGCATATCATCTAGCCTAGGAATAGGATGACGATAACGAATAGTAATATTATTAATGCCTCTACAATCAACACACATACGTGATGTACCATCCTTTTTCGGCACTAGAATAATAGGAACAGCACAAGGACTAAGGGATTCGCGTATATAACCTTTGTCGAGAAGCTCTTGTACTTGACGCATAATCTCCTTCGTCTCCTCTGGATTGGTACGGTATGGTGCACGGTTTGGCAGTGAAGCACCGGGAATTAAGTCAATCTGATGCTCAATCCCTCGAATAGGCGGTAATCCCGGTGGCACGTCTTGTGGAAAAACGTCAGCGAACTCCTGCAAAATGTTAGTGACAGCAGGAGGCAAACTTTTAACTAAACAAATCCCAAAGTCTAAACGATGCCCTAAGGGCTGTATATATGGAGGAAGAGGGGGGAATTTCGTGGCCCTTGGTGGAGGGGTCCGAAATCAACCCTATATCTTGTTTCCCCACACATACGGACTCTAAAAATAGCCTATACTTATGTATTTCGAAATTACATGGGCCTGGCCCAATAATAAGGTGACGCAGCACCTAAAATAGCCTCGGGACGAAATTTATGAAGTGGCATCTTGTATATTTCGTCCAAGGCTTCATGCACCCATTATGGTGGCTTCAAAGTCCTGAAATCATCACTTGTAACTCCGTTCTTGTTCCCCTTGCGCATGCCATCATCTCCATGCTTGTTCTTGCTCCAATGTTCATCCTTCTCCAAGCTAGGCCCTTCATTTGTAAGCAAAACAAATGTATCCAATTTAGGCAGCATCATATTCTCATGAACATTAGAATC
>NW_021200558.1:0-2384 GCF_002162155.2 Triticum dicoccoides
GGTCCTTTGCTACTGCTTCTTGTTCTCCTATTCATCTTCATCTTCCTCTGTTGCTGTTGTTGTTCTTTAGATCTTTGTAGTTCCTCTATTTGCCCATATTGTCTCAGCCCATTCCAACATTTTGCTCTTCCAAACTTCATTGTCACGTGCCTCCACACCATGACCGGAGTGATCATCATCGGCTGTCACATCTTCCTCCTCCGGCACCAGCTCATCAAAACCCCATTGTAGGATCCAGTTATGCAAAATGCACCAAGCAAGAACAAGCTTAACTTGAGTGAGGTAAGGGTGGAATGACTTCTAATCTAGGATCCTAAATCAATTCTCGAGAGCTCCAAATGTCCTCTCAACCATGATTCTAAGGTTGGAGTGTCTGAAATTGAACAATTCTTGTGCATTCCTAGAAAAGAACGCGTTTAGATGGTACCTGGTTTTCCTGAAGGGTTGAAGAACACCAGTGCGAGATCCATAGTCAGCATCTCCTAGGTAGATCTCGCCACCGGGACTATTGATGCCATCTTGCCTTGTCATGCTGTCAGCAAGAAAGTTAGCATCATGGTTGATCCTTCCCAGCCAGCCAACACATACGTGAACTTCAGATTGAAATCAACGGCAGTAGGCACATTCTGGCTAGTGTGGTGCTTTCTACCCCTATATGTTGTTGCATGTGTCCTCAACACTCTAGCAATGATGTGAGTATCATTTATGGCGCCAATACAATCATGTGATGGCGTGAAAACGTGTTCTTATGGCTGTATGACAACATTGTAAGCATGTTATGGCACGAAATACAAGCACTGCTCACCTTGAAATACGGATACCATCTTGGGCTTGTGCAGATCTTGTGCGGAGTTTGCTCGGTTGGTTTCAGTACTTCCCATTCTTTTTCTAATGTCATCATCATTATCAGAATGATCCACTTTGGCACCTAGAACAGAAATATGAGTAATGAGGCCATCCAGGTTGTAGAACAGACCGATGACATTGGGTTCTGCATCACGTGTGCCGTCAGTACAGGGAGCAGAGGGACCAAGGTTGAAGTCTAGTCCAAAGACTTCTTGTTCTGCTTCGCTGAGTTCTTGGCAAACTGGAAGTTGCGCTTGAACAGATTGTCGTCACGACACCATAGTAGTGACGATGGGTGTGCATCTGTAGGCTGTGGTCCACGGACCATGCAGGGATAGAAGCCATGTTCAATGGCTTCAACTCTGGACCTGGGTTGAAGATTTTTGTATAGGATGTCTCCCCAAGGTCGCTTGATGGCATTTTTCTCAGCATATTCCTGGGTCACAAACCGGTATTTGAACCATTGTTCTGCCCAATATCTTCGAATCCATTGGATTCGGGTCTTGCACTGATTGTAATCCTCTTTAGGATCTGTCTTGTAAAGCTCTGAGAGGTCATCAGGCAAATCTCTTGATGTTCCCCCATGACGTTGTCTGCCTCCCTTCCTTGCAGATATCTCTGTAGCCATGAACTTTAAACTGAATGGCTTCAACACGTTCAAAGGCTTCAGAGGCTTTCGCTTGCTGGACAAACAGGAACTGGCTTCGGGAGAATTTATATGATGCTGTAAGAATTCTGCAAATGAATGCAAACTATGAGAACCAAGGGATTCTCCCACGGACATGTACCTGTGACAGCATTAAGGTGCGAGGTAAGGGGAAGAGGTCATATGCATTCTCAGAAGATTTTGAAGATAAATCAGTTTAGAAGACATTAACCTCATCGTGCGAAGACATTCACTCATAGATATGGAGTTGGTTCCAGATTTGTACGAATCCAGAGATCAGTACAAGTGAGGAATCTAACTACTTTGTGAAGCATAAGTGAACATACTAGGCATAATATGAGATGTAGTATGAAGTGGATCCAACATGTGTGAACAAAAACTACTTGTGGTAGAAAGTGACGAATCTGTAGGATCAAAGGGGCCGTAAAAAGGAGGTTTTTATTTACCACACAAGGAACTGCTAGACGGAGTGGAAGAGGAGGCCGAGCAGTTCGATCGTCCGTGCCCTAACTTGGCGACGGAGGACACCTACGGCGACGGCGGAGAGGACGATGTCCGCGGTCGGCGTGAAGACGGCGTCGAAGAGGTTGCGGCAGCTAAGCGCTTCGTCGCCGGCGTCGTCGAGTGCTAGCGGTGGCGCTAGGGTTCATGCAAGAGTGGAAGAAGAGATAATGACTGTGGTGTGGCGTGTATTTATAGGGACAGGGACGGCTCAGTGTTATTACACAGGTGCCCCTGGCGATTCACATCTGAGGAACACGTGGCCATCATGCAGCATATCGGAGGTTGTTCCACGTCCCACGCACGCCTGGATTGTCAGGTGGTCGTTCCCACTTCTCCGGGTGTCAGGTGAAGGAATTAGCATTAAAAG
>NW_021200559.1:0-706 GCF_002162155.2 Triticum dicoccoides
TTTCGAAAACGCATTTTTCGAAAAAATTTCTGGCTATCCTATTTTTAGGTGTTTCTGAGTGTTTTGAGACAGGTGCCATTATAGGAAGTTTTTTTTGACCCGTTTCCAGTTTTTGGGTCCGGGCAGTCGAAAAAAAAAATTCGAACAAAAAAATTTCGTGCCCATCCTGTCAGTTTGACCTAGGAAGAGTTTTGAGACACTCGCCATTATAGTGCTTTTTCGCAAAAAAAAAAAGCAGCGCAAAAAAAAAAGAGCGCAAAAAAACAAAAAAGAGAGCGAAAAGAAAAATTTCAGAGTGTGCTTTTCCCTTGTTTACGTGCCGCGCCGTGATTTTGTTGGTGTTCTAGGCTCGCGTCTCTAGCACAGTCTAGCCTAGGACCAGCACAGTACCGTCGTTGAGCGTTTATTCAACTTTGCATCTCTGAATTGATTATTGCTGACCCTTTTTGCTACCATATTATAAGCCTTCCCAGCTCCACATACATCTACATCGTGCGTTTGACTCTCCCTGGTAATCGCTCTATCCAAGCTTTGAGAGTTTTTGACTACAACGGTTGCCGATCACCGCCTGCTGCTGGGTAAGAACTGGTAAGAATTTGAGATTTGCTTGACGGATTTGTGACACCCACCACCACCACTTGTTCGTAGTCTGTAGGATCATATTCTTGTGTGTTTCTATTGCTGCTAACCATGCCAGGATCACAAG
>NW_021200560.1:0-1006 GCF_002162155.2 Triticum dicoccoides
AAGCTTTGACACTGATCCGGACGATTCTAAATCGCAAACCGGATACGTGTTTACATTAAACGGTGGAGCTGTCAGTTGGTGCAGTTCTAAACAAAGCGTTGTAGCGGGATCTACATGTGAAGCGGAATACATAGCTGCTTCGGAAGCAGCAAATGAAGGAGTCTGGATGAAGGAGTTCATATCCGATCTAGGTGTCATACCTAGTGCATCGGGTCCAATGAAAATCTTTTGTGACAATACTGGTGCAATTGCCTTGGCAAAGGAATCCAGATTTCACAAAAGGACCAAACACATCAAGAGACGCTTCAACTCTATCCGGGATCTAGTCCAGGTGGGAGACATAGAGATTTGCAAGATACATACGGATCTGAATGTTGCAGACCCATTGACTAAACCTCTTCCACGAGCAAAACATGATCAGCACCAAGGCTCCATGGGTGTTAGAATCATTACAGTGTAATCTAGATTATTGACTCTAGTGCAAGTGGGAGACTGAAGGAAATATGCCCTAGAGGCAATAATAAAGTTATTATTTATTTCCTTATAATCATGATAAATGTTTATTATTCATGCTAAAAGTGTATTTACCGGAAACATAATACATGTGTGAATACATAGACAAACAAAGTGTCACTAGTATGCCTCTACTTAACTAGCTCGTTAATCAAAGATGGTTATGTTTCCTAACCATGAACAATGAGTTGTTATTTGATTAACGAGGTCACATCATTAGCAGAATGATCTGATTGACATGACCCATTCCATTAGCTTAGCACCCGATCGTTTAGTATGTTGCTATTGCTTTCTTCATGACTTATACATGTTCCTATGACTATGAGATTATGCAACTCCCGTTTACCGGAGGAACACTTTGGGTACTACCAAACGTCACAACGTAACTGGGTGATTATAAAGGAGTACTACAGGTGTCTCCAATGGTCGATGTTGGGTTGGCGTATTTCGAGATTAGGATTTGTCACTCCGATTGTCGGAGAGGTATCTCTGG
>NW_021200561.1:0-1376 GCF_002162155.2 Triticum dicoccoides
ATACAAATCAAGCACAAGCGGAAGCTATCATGTCTGAGTACAGACATCTATAAATGAAAAAGGCTGAGAAGCCTGACTATCTACCAGATCCTGCCGAGGGCACAAGATCGTAGCTGAGGTAACAAGCTAAACGTCGAAGTCCACGCGAAACTACTAGTGAGACCGAAGTCTCTCTGCAAAACATAAAATAGGCAAACGTGAGTACAAATGTACCCAGCAAGACTTACATCAGAACTAACTACATATGCATCATTATCAACAAAGGGGATGGTGGGGTTTAACTGCAGCAAGCCAGCTTGACTCGGTGGCTATCCTAAACTACGACTGCAAGCGACTCTTTTGAGGTGGCGCACACGAGTCCACATATTCACCATATCAATACACCACTATGGATCCGCTCCCGTCTCCCTACGAGAACGCCATCCATAGCACTCACGCTTATCTTGCGTATTTTAGAGTCTCCACTTTCACTTGTCTATGAACTGATATAAGCAACCCAGAAGTCCTTTTCCGCGGACACGGCTATTCGAATAGATCATATTAACCCTGCAGGGGTGTACTTCTTCACACACGCTCTCACCACTTACCGCCGTTTACACGACATGTACTCGGCAACCTTCAAGCGGAAGCCCAACGTGGGTGTCGGCCACGGCCTGCCTAAACACTCAAGTCTCTAGTCCAGGTTTATCGCCTATTCGGGTTCCATCCATGAGGAGATCCGGCCGGAGTTTCGCTCACAGCCCCAAATGATGTGAACAGGGTTCCGTGACACCAAACGGGCGCCCGGTTTACCCGGCCACGTGCCTACCGCATCACAGCCCACCCCTACGGTCAGCGCTGTCCACGGCCTCCAGCATACTACAAACACCAGAAACTACTTGCAACTCCTGGATAGAGGACAAGGGTGATTAAGAAGCCGAGAGGGTCCATTGGTTTTGGGCCCAATGCGTGGTAGTAGCTGAATCATGGATCACAAACACAGAACTCAGTTCCTGAGGACGGCTGCAATGAGACAACCCACCATGTACTCCTACATGGCCTCTCACCGCTACCTTTACCAAATCGTGTTCACACGCTTAGCTCACACACCGTAGGACATGTTCACACACCTCTGATTCATCCCCGATGAATCAGACCCGACTCAACTCTAAGCAGTAGCAGGCATGACAAACAAGCATGAATGAGTAGGCACAACAGGGCTCAAACAACTCCTACTCATGCTAGTGGGTTTCATCTATTTACTGTGGAATGACAGGTCATGCAGAGGATAAAGGGGTTCAGCTACCGCAGCAAGTAACAGATGAATCGGTGTTGTCCTAATGCAGTAAAAGAGAGCAGGAGCGAGAGAGTAGGATTGTATCGGAATGAACAAGGGG
>NW_021200562.1:0-1085 GCF_002162155.2 Triticum dicoccoides
CTGTCCAGAAATTCTATATTATTTCCCATCAGGAGTATGTCATCTACATATAATATGAGAAATGCTACAGAGCTCCCACTCACTTTCTTGTAAACGCAGGCTTCTCCATAAGTCTGCATAAACCCAAACGCTTTGATCATCTCATCAAAGCGAATGTTCCAACTCCGAGATGCTTGCACCAGTCCATAAATGGATCGCTGGAGCTTGCATACTTTGTTAGCGTTCCGAGGATCGACAAAACCTTCCGGCTGCATCATATACAGTTCTTCCTTAAGATGCCCGTTAAGGAATGCTGTTTTGACGTCCATCTGCCATATCTCATAATCATAGTATGCGGCAATTGCTAACATGATTCGGACGGACTTTAGCTTCGCTACGGGAGAGAATGTCTCGTCGTAGTCAATCCCTTGAACCTGTCGATAACCCTTAGCGACAACTCGAGCTTTATAGATGGTAACATTACCATCCGCGTCCGTCTTCTTCTTAAAGATCCATTTGTTTTCTATCGCTCGCCGATCATCGGGCAAGTCTGTCAAAGTCCATACTTTGTTTTCATACATGGATTCTATCTCGGATTTCATGGCTTCAAGCCATTTGTTGGAATCCGGGCCCGCCATTGCTTCTTCATAGTTCGAAGGTTCATTGTTATCTAACAACATGATTTCCAGGACAGGGTTGCCGTACCACTCTGGTGCGGAACGTGTCCTTGTGGACCTACGAAGTTCAGCAGTAACTTGATCCGAAGTACTTTGATCATTATCATGGTTTTCCTCTTCAGTTGGTGTGGGCATCACAGGAACGGTTTCCTGTGCTGCGTCACTATCCCGCTCAAGAGGTAGTACTTCATCGAGTTCTACTTTCCTCCCACTTACTTCTTTCGAGAGAAACTCTTTTTCCAGAAAGCATCCGTTCTTGGCAACAAAGATCTTGCCTTCGGATCTTAAGTAGAAGGTATACCCTATAGTTTCCTTAGGGTATCCTATGAATACGCATTTTTCCGACTTGGGTTCGAGCTTTTCAGGTTGAAGTTTCTTGACATAAGCTTCGCATCCCCAAACTTTTAGAAACGACAGCTTAGGTTTCTT
>NW_021200563.1:0-955 GCF_002162155.2 Triticum dicoccoides
AGAAGATAGAGTCCAAGTCCCTCACGTTCTGGATTCAGATTCGGACTGCACAGACATACCTGACTCAAAACGCACACAAGTTTTTCATACGGACTCCGAATTGGGTGATTCTTTTTTTGTTGGAAACTAGATTTCGTGCACTTTCCAACCCAATTGGAATCACCTTCAAATTCGTCCGGAGCGTTGAGTTGTGGACGAAACAATCTGATGCTGCAGCAGAATCCGAGTCAAACTACAAGTCCAAAGGTGTTACATCACCTCCACTTGGGCCCATTGGCCTTGTACGACCTAGATTTAGTTTTAGGCTGCCTTGGGACGTCCTCCCACCTCCTTGGCCGCCACCCCTTGCTCCTATATAAGTAGATCCATCTAGTAGCTTTTCCTTGGGATTTGTTTAGTTAAAAGTTAGCCATTGCAACTTCGTGTACTTCGTTTGTGTCCAACGAACAGACCAAGACCGCTTACGGATTCCCACATTTATCAATACTTCATATATACTCACAATATTCAGATTGCTTTTATCATATTCTTGCTTGTTCTTCGATTGCTTGCAGGAATAGACCTTCGTGGTCAGGTTGATTGTGCTCCAGCGTGGTCAATAACCTCTCGGAGTTGGTTTAGCGATTGCTAAGGCGCAACGTCGTGCACGTTTGTAGTCGGATCGTCAAAGTCATCCTCACCAAATCGATAGTTATCATCTCATCGAAAGATCGGGACCCCCGCCTCTATCACTCAAAGGATGTAATGCATCATGAGAAATATCTAGAGCATTGTTATTCATGGAATGTATATGGTGCAAGCAATTATGTGAACCATGCAAAGTATGGAATGCATCAAGATCTCCTAATATGTATGAGGAAACTATGGGGGTCTCCTCATGAGCATGAGTAGCAACATCACGTGGAGAATATTGACAACATCCAAAACAATGCATATTCGGTTCAATGTGATCATG
>NW_021200564.1:0-934 GCF_002162155.2 Triticum dicoccoides
AATCACTTGGTACTTGCGAACCGTGCCTCATGGGCAAGATGACTAAAACACCGTTCTCCGGTACTATGGAGAGAGCAACAGATTTGTTGGAAATCATACATACCGATGTATGTGGTCCGATGAATATTGAGGCTCGTGGCGGATATCGTTATTTTCTCACCTTCACAGATGATTTAAGCAGATATGGATATATCTACTTAATGAAGCATAAGTCTGAAACATTTGAAAAGTTCAAAGAATTTCAGAGTGAAGTTGAAAATCATCGTAACAAGAAAATAAAGTTTCTACGATCTGATCGTGGAGGAGAATATTTGAGTTACGAGTTTGGTGTACATTTGAAAAACTGTGGAATAGTTTCGCAACTCACGCCCCCCGGAACACCACAGCGTAATGGTGTGTCCGAACGTCGTAATCGTACTTTACTAGATATGGTGCGATCTATGATGTCTCTTACAGATTTACCTCTATCATTTTGGGGATATGCTTTAGAGACGGCCGCATTCACGTTAAATAGGGCACCGTCAAAATCCGTTGAGACGACGCCTTATGAACTATGGTTTGGCAAGAAACCAAAGTTGTCGTTTCTTAAAGTTTGGGGCTGCGATGCTTATGTGAAAAAGCTTCAACCTGATAAGCTCGAACCCAAATCGGAGAAATGTGTATTCATAGGATACCCAAAGGAAACTGTTGGGTACACCTTCTATCACAGATCCGAAGGCAAAACATTTGTTGCTAAGAATGGATCATTTCTAGAGAAGGAGTTTCTCTCGAAAGAAGTGAGTGGGAGGAAAGTAGAACTTGACGAGGTAACTGTACCTGCTCCCTTACTGGAAAGTAGTTCATCACAGAAAACTGTTTCAGTGACACCTACACCAGTTAGTGAGGAAGCCAATGATAATGATCATGAAACTTCAGATCAAGATACTACTGAACT
>NW_021200565.1:0-943 GCF_002162155.2 Triticum dicoccoides
AGCATCTATGCTATTTTTTTAGTAAAGTTAATCAAAATTATTTTTTCTTCTATTTATTTGTGAGTGGTTTTTTATATAGTTTTTTTTCTTTTCTGCTATATTTATTTTTTTCTTTTTATTTCTGAGTTGTAATAAGCCATTAAAAATAAGCATCTATGCTATTTTTTTAGTAAAGTTAATCAAAATTATTTTTTCTTCTATTTATTTCTGAGTGGTTTTTTATATAGATTTTTTTCTTTTCTGCTACATTTATTTTTTCCTTTTTATTTCTGAGTTGTAATAAGTCATTAAAAATAAAAAAGAGGTGCAATGCTCGTTAATTTGCTTCAAGCCTTTCGGAATAGTGTCAACTGCACTACACATAGCTCTGTGTAGTCTACCATATTCCTCAAGGCTTGAAGCTAACCAACGTGCAGGAGCATTGAGCCTCTTCGTCATCGTCTCTGCACTCAGGGCTTATAAACAGCTGCGAGTGCCTCTCGCTTGGCGAGGTGGGACTAAAAAAACAGTTGCAGGAAGAATCAACAAAAAAATAGCTGCAGAAAATAAAAAAGTAGTTACACGGGTCCATTGGTACCGGTTCATGGCACAAACCGGTACCAATGCCGCTCTTTGGTCCCGGTTGGTTGGGCCAACCGGACGAATGCTCATCTTTAGTCCCGGTTGGAGCCACCAACAGGGACCAAAGGTCCTCGTTTCCCGCCCTTTGGGCTGCTGAAAAGAGGCCTTTGGTCCCGGTTGGTGGCACCAACCAGGACTAAAGGGGGCATTAGTCCCGGTTGGTGCCACCAACCGGGTCCAATGCTCTTGCTATATATAGAGGACTTAGCAGTTTTCGCCAAAACCCATCTCTTTCTTGCCCCGACGCCTCTGCTCCTCGTCGCCGTCGCCGCCGAGCCCTGCCCCGCGCCGCCCCGAGCCCGCCGTCCCCGTCGCCGCCCCG
>NW_021200566.1:0-1210 GCF_002162155.2 Triticum dicoccoides
CAAAACTAAGTTTGGATTATATGAGTGGTTAGTCATGCCTTTTGGGTTAACTAATGCACCTAGTACTTTCATGAGATTAATGAACGAAGTTTTACGTGCTTTCATTGGACGATTTGTGGTAGTTTACTTTGATGACATATTGATTTATAGCAGATCTTTGGAAGAACATTTGGAACATTTACGTGCTGTTTTTATTGCTCTACGTGATGCACGTTTGTTTGGTAACCTTGGGAAGTGCACCTTTTGCACCGACCGAGTATCTTTTCTTGGCTATGTTGTTACTCCACAGGGAATTGAAGTTGATAAAGCCAAGATTGAATCTATTGAGAGTTGGCCGCAACCCAAAACGGTCACACAAGTGAGGAGTTTTCTTGGCCTCGCTGGATTCTATAGGCGTTTTGTGAGAGATTTCAGCACCATTGCTGCACCTCTCAATGAGCTTACAAAGAAAGATGTGCCTTTTCTTTGGGGTACCGCACAGGAAGAAGCTTTCTCGGTATTGAAAGATAAGTTGACACATGCTCCTTTACTCCAACTTCCTGATTTTAATAAGACTTTTGAGCTTGAATGTGATGCTAGTGGAATTGGATTAGGCGGTGTGTTATTACAAGATGGCAAACCTGTTGCATACTTTTCTGAAAAATTGAGTGGGCCTAGTCTGAATTATTCTACTTATGATAAAGAATTATATGCTCTTGTTCGGACTTTAGAAACATGGCAACATTATTTATTGCCCAAAGAATTTGTTATACATTCTGATCATGAATCTTTGAAACATATTAAAAGTCAAGCTAAACTGAATCGTAGACATGCTAAATGGGTTGAATTCATTGAGACTTTTCCTTATGTCATTAAACACAAGAAGGGAAAAGAAAATGTTATTGCTGATGCATTGTCTCGCCGCTATACTATGCTTTCACAACTTGACTTCAAAATATTTGGTTTGGAGACCATCAAAGATCAATATGTGCATGATGCTGATTTTAAAGATGTAATGCAGAATTGTAAAGAAGGAAGAATGTGGAACAAGTTCGTCGTTAACGATGGATTTGTGTTTCGTGCTAACAAACTATGCATTCCAGCTAGCTCCGTTCGTCTTTTGTTGTTGCAGGAGGCGCATGGAGGAGGATTAATGGGACACTTTGGCGTGAAGAAGACGGAGGACGTACTTGCTACACATTTCTTTTGGCCAAAGATGAGACGGGATGTT
>NW_021200567.1:0-1210 GCF_002162155.2 Triticum dicoccoides
TTGGTAGATGCTTCCACCTCAAACCAGAAATGTTGAACATTTTTAGAGGACATTTTGAGTTCAATGAAAAAGGTTTTATTTTGACCCTAGTTGAATTCATTTGGTGCTAGGGCTTAGTCAATCCCCATCTCAGGTTTAAATGAAATTTAAACATGATGTAACACTCTAATGCATGCACTAGGCATTGTCAGAACTAGGGATGTGACAACTCACCCCCACTAAACAAGAATCTCGTCTCGAGATTCAAGCGTAGGGTAAGGTGAAAGGTAAACGCAACTAGTATAATCTTCACGATCCAGGGTGCACTTCAGTTGAACGTTGATTCATTCACCATTATTGTCTTGAAGTCTTGCTCTGAGAACTCCAACTAACATGATAATGAGAGGAAAGGAAAGATCCTAAAAGAATGGTTCTTCTCGAAGGTCGAACAACTCAGGATTAACTCGCGGAATGAGACATAGCAACATCGCTCGAGCTGAGAGGCGAAGCACACATCCATAGGAATGGAGTGAAGCAGATGACGAAGGTTCACTAGGTAGACCACAATTTCACGCTTAAAAAGGTGGTAAACGATTGTCAACGTAGCGAGGAGTTAAGTTGACATGACACCATAATGATGCACCTTAGGGAAGGTGACTCGAAGATATATCCCCTTAAGTGGCAAAAAGAATTACCTTTGATATAGAGATCATTGAGACTCTCTATATCAGCCTAAGGCAAATCACAGCAATCGATTGGCAGGGGTCGGTAGAATGGCATACTCAGACTTGGATGATGTGGATTACCTTGTTGAAGACAACGTAATGGATGAATTTGCTTATCACCGGAAATGGAAGAGACCCATGGTAGAATGGCACATTGGCGGTGCAAGCTAGGAACAAAATGCAAATGCTGGGAATGAATCTGGTAACTGGGGAAGAACCCAACAATAGAGAGTGAATTCACTGTTTGAAAAGATCATAGCATTGCCGAGGAAACTGAGAGCAAACCCAGCTAGTGCCGATGATAACACGTAGCGCTTGTGCGTGCTCTCAAGAACTTGAGCATTTCCATATTCATCAAGGTTTTACCAACATCCGTGTCAAGGGTCCGGTAACACAACTTACTACCATGATGAATGGTGATGGAGGATGCAGATGCAAAGGAAGATAACACCTTCTCAAATTTCACCCTTGGCGGGGCCAAGGAAATAAAATCTGGATGATCGACC